>NW_026891758.1:0-33329 GCF_015708825.2 Lethenteron reissneri
AAATCACGTCCGAAATCCCGTCCAAAAACCAGTCCGAAATCCCTTCCGAAATCCCGTACGAAATCCTGTACGAAATCCAGTCCGAAATCCTGAACAAAATCGAAATCCCATACGATATCCCTGACGAAATCGAAATTTCGTACGAAATCGAAATCCCGTACGAAATCCCGTACGAAATCCCGTACGAAATCCATCCGAAATCGAAATCCCGTCCGAAATCCCGTTCGAAATCCCGTCCGAAATCGAAATCCCGTTCGAAATCCTGTACGAAATCGAAATCCCGTACGAAATCCCGTCCGAAATCGAAATCCCGTCCGAAATCCCGTTCGAAATCCCGTCCGAAATCCCGTCCGAAATCCCGTCGAAATCCCGTACGAAATCCAGTACGAAATCCCGTACGAAATCCCATACGAAATCCCGTCCGAAATCCCGTCTGAAATCCCGTCCGAAATCCCGTACGAAATCCCGTCCGAAATCCCTCCGAAATCCAGTCCAAAATCCTGTACGACATCCCGTACGAAATCCCGTTCGAAATCCCGTCCGAAATCCGTCCGAAATCCCGTCCGAAATCCCGTACGAAATCCAGTACTAAATCCCGTACGAAATCCCATACGAAATCCTGTACGAAATCCAGTCCGAAATCTCATCCGAAATCCCGTCCGAAATCCCGTCCGAAATCTCGTCCAAATCCTGTACGACATCCCGTACGAAATCCCGTTCGAAATCCCGTCCGAAATCCCGTCCGAAATCCCGTCCGAAATCCCGTACGAAATCCTACTAAATCCCGTACGAAATCCCATACGAAATCCTGTACGAACCAGTCCGAAATCTCATCCGAAATCCCGTCCGAAATCCCGTCCGAAATCTCGTCCAAAATCCTGTACGACATCCCGTACGAAATCCCGTTCGAAATCCCGTCCGAAATCCCGTCCGAAATCCGTCCGAAATCCCGTACGAAATCCAGTACTAAATCCCGTACGAAATCCCATACGAAATCCTCGAAATCCCGTCTGAAATCTCGTCCGAAATCCCGTACGAAATCCCGTCCGAAATCCCGTCAGAAATCCATCCAAAATCTCGTACGAAATCCCATACAAATCCTGTACGAAATCCCTTCCGAATCTAAATCCCGTCCAAATCTAAATCACGTCCGAAATCCCGTCCAAAACCAGTCCGAAATCCCTTCCGAAATCCCGTACGAAATCCTGTACAAAATCCAGTCCGAAATCCTGTACAAAATCGAAATCCCTACGATATCCCGGTCGAAATCGAAATTCGTACGAAATCGAAATCCCGTACGAAATCCCGTACGAAATCCCGTACGAAATCCCATCCGAAATCGAAATCCCGTCCGAAATCCCGTTCGAAATCCCGTCCGAATCGAATCCCGTTCGAAATCCTGTACGAAATCGAAATCCCGTACGAAATCCCGTCCGAAATCGCAATCCGTCCGAAATCCCGTTCGAAATCCCGTCCGAAATCCCGTCCGAAATCCCGTCCGAAATCCCGTACGAATCCAGTACGAAATCCCGTACGAAATCCCTACGAAATCCCGTCCGAAATCCCGTCTGAAATCCCGTCCGAAATCCCGTCCGAAATCCCGTCCGAAATCCCGTCCGAAATCCCGTACGAAATCTAAAAATCCCGTACGAAATCCCATACGAATCCCGTCCGAAATCCCGTCTGAAATCTCGTCCGAAATCCGTACGAAATCCCGTCCGAAATCCCGTCAGAAATCCAGTCCAAAATCTCGTACGAAATCCCATACAAAATCCTGTACGAAATCCCTTCCGAAATCTAAATCCCGTCCAAAATCTAAATCACGTCCGAAATCCGTCCAAAAACCAGTCCGAAATCCCTTCCGAAATCCCGTACGAAATCCTGTACAAAATCCAGTCCGAAATCCTGACAAAATCGAAATCCCATACGATATCCCGGTCGAAATCGAAATTTCGTACGAAATCGAAATCCCGTACGAAATCCCGTACGAAATCCCGTACGAAATCCCATCCGAAATCGAAATCCCGTCCGAAATCCCGTTCGAAATCCCGTCCGAAATCGAAATCCCGTTCGAAATCCTGTACGAAATCGAAATCCCGTACGAAATCCCGTCCGAAATCGAAATCCCGTCCGAAATCCCGTTCGAAATCCCGTCCGAAATCCCGTCCGAAATCCCGTCCGAAATCCCGTACGAAATCCAGTACGAAATCCCGTACGAAATCCCATACGAAATCCCGTCCGAAATCCCGTCTGAAATCCCGTCCGAAATCCCGTACGAAATCCCGTCCGAAATCCCGTCCGAAATCCAGTCCAAAATCCTGTACGACATCCCGTACGAAATCCCGTTCGAAATCCCGTCCGAAATCCCGTCCGAAATCCCGTCCGAAATCCCGTACGAAATCCAGTACTAAATCCCGTACGAAATCCCATACGAAATCCTGTACGAAATCCAGTCCGAAATCTCATCCGAAATCCCGTCCGAAATCCCGTCCGAAATCTCGTCCAAAATCCTGTACGACATCCCGTACGAAATCCCTTCGAAATCCCGTCCGAATCCCGTCCGAAATCCCGTCCGAAATCCCGTACGAAATCCAGTACTAAATCCCGTACGAAATCCCATACGAAATCCCGTCCGAAATCCCGTCTGAAATCTCGTCCGAAATCCCGTACAAATCCCGTCCGAAATCCCGTCAGAAATCCAGTCCAAACTCGTACGAAATCCCATACAAAATCCTGTACGAAATCCCTTCCGAAATCTAAATCCGTCCAAAATCTAAATCACGTCCGAAATCCGTCCAAAAAACCGTCCGAAATCCCTTCCGAAATCCCGTACGAAATCCTGTACAAATCCAGTCCGAAATCCTGTACAAAATCGAATCCCATACGATATCCCGGTCGAAATCGAAATTTCGTACGAAATCGAAATCCCGTACGAAATCCCGTACGAAATCCCGTACGAAATCCCATCCGAAATCGAAATCCCGTCCGAAATCCCGTTCGAAATCCCGTCCGAAATCGAAATCCCGTTCGAAATCCTGTACGAAATCGAAATCCCGTACGAAATCCCGTCCGAAATCGAAATCCCGTCCGAAATCCCGTTCGAAATCCCTCCGAAATCCCGTCCGAAATCCCGTCCGAAATCCCGTACGAAATCCAGTACGAAATCCCGTACGAAATCCCATACGAAATCCCGTCCGAAATCCCTCTGAAATCCCGTCCGAAATCCCGTACGAAATCCCGTCCGAAATCCCGTCCGAAATCCAGTCCAAAATCCTGTACGACATCCCGTACGAAATCCCGTTCGAAATCCCGTCCGAAATCCCGTCCGAAATCCCTCCGAATCCCGTACGAAATCCAGTACTAAATCCCGTACGAAATCCCATACGAAATCCTGTACGAAATCCAGTCCGAAATCTCATCCGAAATCCCGTCCGAAATCCCGTCCGAAATCTCGTCCAAATCCTGTACGACATCCCGTACGAAATCCCGTTCGAAATCCCGTCCGAAATCCCGTCCGAAATCCCGTCCGAAATCCCGTACGAAATCCAGTACTAAATCCCGTACGAAATCCCATACGAAATCCCGTCCGAAATCCCGTCTGAAATCCCGTCCGAAATCCCGTACGAAATCCCGTCCGAAATCCCGTCCGAAATCCAGTCCAAAATCCCGTACAAAATTCCATACAAAATCCTGTACGAAATCCCTTCCGAATCTAAATCCCGTCCAAAATCTAAATCACGTCCGAAATCCCGTCCAAAAACCAGTCCGAAATCCCTTCCGAAATCCCGTACGAAATCCTGTACGAAATCCAGTCCGAAATCCTGAACAAAATCGAAATCCCATACGATATCCGGACGAAATCGAAATTTCGTACGAAATCGAAATCCCGTACGAAATCCCGTACGAAATCCCGTACGAAATCCCATCCGAAATCCCGTCCGAATCGCGTCCGAAATCCGTCCGAAATCTCGTACGAAATCCAGTACGAAATCCCGTAAGAAATCCCGTACGAAATCCCGTCCAAAATCCCATCCGAAATCCTGTACGAAATCCCATACGAAATCCCGTCCGAAATCCCGTCTGAAATCCCGTCCGAAATCCCATAAATCCCGTCCGAAATCCCGTCCGAAATCCAGTCCGAAATCCCGTACGAAATCCCATACAAAATCCAGTTCGAAATCCAGTCCGAAATCTCATCCGAAATCCCGTCCGAAATCCCGTCCGAAATCCCGTCCAAAATCCTGTACGACTCCCTACGAAATCCTGTACGAAATCCAGTCCGAAATCCCATCCGAAATCCCGTCCGAAATCCCGTCCGAAATCCCGTCCAAAATCCCGTACGACATCCCGTACGAAATCCTGTACGAAATCCCGTACGAAATCGAAATCCCGTTCGAAATCGAAATCCCGTACGAAATCCCTCCGAAATCCCGTCCGAAATCCCGTCCGAAATCCCGTCCGAAATCCCGTCTGAAATCCTGTCCGAAATCCCGTCCGAAATCCCGTACGAAATCCTGTACAAAATCCCATACAAAATCCCATACGAAATCCCGTACGAAATCGAAATCCCGTACGAAATCCCGTAGGAAATCAAAATCCCGTCGGAAATCCCGTCAGAAATCCCGTACGAAATAGAAATCCCTACAAAATCCCGTACTAAATCGAAATCCCGTACGAAATCCTGTAGGAAATCGAAATCCCATACGAAATCCCGTACGAAATCCCGTCTGAAATCGAAATCCCGTCCGAAATCCTGTACGAAATCGAAATCCCTTACAAAATCCCGTTCGACATCCCGTACGAAATAGAAATCCCCGTACGAAATCCCGTTGAAATCGATCCCGTTCAAATCCCTACGAAATAAAATCCGTACGAAGTCCCGTACGAAATCGAAATCCGTACGAAATCCCATCGAAATCGAAATCCCGTCCGAATCCCGTTCGAAATCCCGTCGAAATCCCGTCCGAAATCCCGTCCGAAATCCCGTACGAAATCCAGTACGAAATCCCGTACGAAATCCCATATGAAATCCCGTCCGAAATCCCGTCTGAAATCCCGTCCGAAATCCCGTACGAAATCCCGTCCGAAATCCGTCCGAAATCCAGTCCAAAATCCCGTACGAAATCCCATACGAAATCCAGTACGAAATCACGTACGAAATCCCATACGAAATCCCGTCCGAAATCCCGTCTGAAATCCCGTCCGAAATCCCGTACGAAATCCCGTCCGAAATCCCGTCCGAAATCCAGTCCAAAATCCCGTACGAAATCCCATACAAAATCCTGTACGAAATCCAGTCCGAAATCTCATCCGAAATCCCGTCCGAAATCCCGTCCGAAATCCCGTCCAAATCCTGTACGACATCCCGTACGAAATCCTGTACGAAATCCAGTCCGAATCCCGTCCGAAATCCCGTCCAAATCCTGTACGAAATCCCGTACGAAATCCTGTACGAAATCCAGTCCGAAATCCCATCCGAAATCCCGTCCGAAATCCCGTACGACATCCCGTACGAAATCCTGTACGAAATCCCGTACGAAATCGAAATCCCGTATGAAATCGAAATCCCGTACGAAATCCGTACGAAATCCCGTACGAAATCGAAATCCCGTACGAAATCCCATACGAAATCCCTTCCGAAATCTAAATCCCGTCCAAAATCTAAATCACGTCCGAAATCCCGTCCAAAAACCATCCGAAATCCCTTCCGAAATCCCGTACGAAATCCTGTATGAAATCCAGTCCGAAATCCCTACAAAATAGTAATCCCGTACGAAATCCCGTATGAAATCGAAATCCCGTACGAAATCGCATACGAAATCCCTTCTGAAATCTAAATCCCGTCCGATATCTAAATCCCGTCCGAAATCCCGTCCAAAAAACCAGTCCGAAATCCCTTCCGAAATCCCGTACGAAATCCTGTACGAAATCCAGTCCGAAATCCTGTACAAATCGAAATCCCTACGATATCCCGGACAAAATCGAAATTTCGTACAAAATCGAAATCCCGTACGAAATCCCGTACGAAATCCCGTACGAAATCCCATCCGAAATCCCGTCCGAAATCGCGTCCGAAATCCAGTCCGAAATCCCGTACGAAATCCAGTACGAAATCCCGTAAGAAATCCCGTACGAAATCCTGTCCGAAATCCCGTCCGAAATCCTGTACGAAATCCCGTACGAAATCCCGTACGAAATCCATACGAAATCCCGTCCGAAATCCCGTCTGAAATCCCGTCCGAAATCCCGTACGAAATCCCGTCCGAAATCCAGTCCGAAATCCCGTACGAAATCCCATACAAAATCCTGTACGAAATCCAGTCCGAAATCTCATCCGAAATCCCGTCCGAAATCCCGTCCGAAATCCCGTTAAAAATCCTGTACGACATCCCGTACGAAATCCTGTACGAAATCCAGTCCGAAATCCCATCCGAAATCCGTCCGAAATCCCGTCCGAAATCCCGTCCGAAATCCCATCAAAATCCCCGTACCGACATCCCGTACAAAATCCTGTCCGAAATCCCATACTAAATCGAAATCCCGTATGAAATTGAAATCCCGTACGAAATCCCGTCTGAAATCCCGTCCGAAATCCAGTCCGAAATCCCGTCCGAAATCCCGTCTGAAATCCTGTCCGAAATCCCGTCCGAAATCCCGTACGAAATCCTGTACGAATCCCATACAAAATCCCATACGAAATCCCGTTCAAAATCGAAATCCTGTACGAAATCCCGTAGGAAATCGAAATCCCGTCGGAAATCCCGTCAGAAATCCCGTACGAAATAGAAATCCCTTACAAAATCCCGTACGAAATCGAAATCCCGTACGAAATCCATAGGAAATCGAAATCCCATACGAAATCCCGTCCGAAATCCCGTCCAAAATCCTGTACGACATCCCGTACGAAATCCTGTACGAAATCCAGTCCGAAATCCCGTCCGAAATCCCGTCCAAAATCCTGTACGAAATCCCGTACGAAATCCTGTACGAAATCCAGTCCGAAATCCCATCCGAAATCCCGTCCGAAATCCCGTCCGAAATCCCGTCCAAAATCCCGTACGACATCCCGTACGAAATCCCGTACGAAATCCCGTACGAAATCGAAATCCCGTACGAAATCCCATACGAAATCCCTTCCGAAATCTAAATCCCGTCCAAAATCTAAATCACGTCCGAAATCCCGTCCAAAAACCAGTCCGAAATCCCTTCCGAAATCCCGTACGAAATCCTGTATGAAATCCAGTCCGAAATCCCCTACAAAATCGTAATCCCGTACGAAATCCCGTACGAATCGAAATCCCGTATGAAATCGAAATCCCGTTTGAAATCCCGTACGAAATCCCGTATGAAATCGAAATCCCGTACGAAATCGCATACGAAATCCCTTCTGAAATCTAAATCCCGTCCGATATCTAAATCCCGTCCGAAATCCCGTCCAAAAACCAGTCCGAAATCCCTTCCGAAATCCCTACGAAATCCTGTACGAAATCCAGTCCGAAATCCTGTACAAATCGAATCCCGTACAATATCCCGGACGAAATCGAAATTTCGTACGAAATCGAAATCCCGTACGAAATCCCGTACGAAATCCCGTACGAAATCCCATCCGAAATCCCGTCCGAAATCGCGTCGAATCCAGTCCGAAATCCCGTCCGAAATCCTGTACGAAACTCCCCGTACGAAATCCCGTACGAAATCCCATACGAAATCCCGTCCGAAATCCGTCTGAAATCCCGTCCGAAATCCCGTACGAAATCTCGTCCGAAATCCAGTCCGAAATCCCGTACGAAATCCCATACAAAATCCTGTACGAAATCCAGTCCGAAATCTCATCCGAAATCCCGTCCGAAATCCCGTCCGAAATCCCGTTCAAAATCCTGTACGACATCCCGTACGAAATCCTGTACGAAATCCAGTCCGAAATCCCATCCGAAATCCCGTCCGAAATCCCGTCCGAAATCCCGTCCGAAATCCCATCCAAACTCCCGTACGACATCCCGTACAGAAATCCTGTACGAAATCCGTTACTAAATCGAAATCCCGTATGAATTGAAATCCCGTACGAAATCCCGTCTGAAATCCGTCCGAAATCCAGTCCGAAATCCCGTCCGAATCCCCGTCTGAAATCCTGTCCGAAATCCCGTCCGAAATCCCGTACGAAATCCTGTACGAAATCCCATACAAAATCCCATACGAAATCCCGTTCGAATCGAAATGCCGTACGAAATCCCGTAGGAAATCGAAATCCCGTCAGGAAATCCCGTCAGAAATCCCGTACGAAATAGAAATCCCTTACAAAATCCCGTACGAATCGAAATCCCGTACGAAATTCCATAGGAAATCGAAATCCATACGAAATCCCGTCTGAAATCCCGTCTGAAATCCCGTCCGAAATCCCGTACGAAATCCCGTCCGAAATCCCGTCCGAAATCCAGTCCAAAATCCCGTACGAAATCCCCATACAAAATCCTGTACGAAATCCAGTCCGAAATCTCATCCGAAATCCTGTCCGAAATCCCGTCCGAAATCCCGTCCGAAATCCCGTACGAAATCCAGTACGAAATCCCGTACGAAATCCCATACGAAATCCCGTCCGAAATCCCGTCTGAATCCCGTCCGAAATCCCGTACGAAATCCCGTCCGAAATCCCGTCCGAAATCCAGTCCAAAATCCCGTACGAAATCCCATACAAAATCCTGTACGAAATCCAGTCCGAAATCTCATCCGAATCCCGTCCGAAATCCCGTCCGAAATCTGTCCAAAATCCTGTACGACATCCCGTACGAAATCCTGTACGAATCCAGTCCGAATCCCGTCCGAAATCCCGTCCAAAATCCCGTCCGAAATCCCGTACGAAATCCTGTACGAAATCCCGTACGAAATCCCGTACGACATCCCGTACGAAATCCTGTACGAAATCCCGTACGAATCGAAATCCCGTATGAAATCGAAATCCCGTACGAAATCCCGTACGAAATCCCGTACGAATCGAAATCCCGTACGAAATCCATACGAAATCCCTTCCGAAATCTAAATCCCGTCCAAAATCTAAATCACGTCCGAAATCCCGTCCAAAAACCAGTCCGAAATCCCTTCCGAAATCCCGTACGAATCCTGTATGAAATCCAGTCCGAAATCCCCTACAAATCGTTAATCCCGTACGAAATCCCGTACGAAATCGAAATTCCGTATGAAATCGAAATCCCGTTTGAAATCCCGTACGAAATCCCGTATGAAATCGAAATCCCGTACGAAATCGCATACGAAATCCCTTCTGAAATCTAAATCCCGTCCGATATCTAAATCCCGTCTGAAATCCCGTCCAAAAAACCAGTCCGAAATCCCTTCCGAATCCCGTACGAAATCCTGTACGAAATCCAGTCCGAAATCCTGTACAAAATCGAAATCCCGTACGATATCCCGGACGAAATCGAAATTTCGAACGAAATCGAAATCCCGTGCGAAATCCCGTACGAAATCCCGTACGAAATCCCATCCGAAATCCCGTCCGAAATCGCGTCCGAAATCCAGTCCGAAATCCCGTACGAAATCCAGTACGAAATCCCGTAAGAAATCCTGTACGAAATCCTGTCCGAAATCCCGTCCGAAAATCCTGTACGAAATCCCGTACGAAATCCCGTACGAAATCCCATACGAAATCCCGTCCGAATCCCGTCTGAAATCCCGTCCGAAATCCCGTACGAAATACCGTCCGAAATCCCGTCCGAAATCCAGTCCGAAATCCCGTACGAAATCCCATACAAAATCCTGTACGAATCCAGTCCGAAATCTCATCCGAAATCCCGTCCGAAATCCCGTCCGAAATCCCGTCCAAAATCCTGTACGACATCCCGGACGAAATCCTGTACGAAATCCAGTCCGAAATCCCATCCGAAATCCCGTCCGAAATCCCGTCCGAAATCCCGTCCGAAATCCCGTCCAAAATCCCGTACGACATCCCGTACGAAATCCTGTACGAAATCCCGTACGAAATCGAAATCCCGTATGAAATTGAAATCCCGTACGAAATCCCGTCTGAAATCCAGTCCGAAATCCCGTACGAAATCCAGTACGAAATCCCGTAAGAAATCCCGTACGAAATCCTGTCCGAAATCCCGTCCGAAATCCTGTACGAAATCCCGCACGAAATCCCGTACGAAATCCCATACGAATCCCGTCCGAAATCCCGTCTGAAATCCCGTCCGAAATCCCGTACGAAATCCTGTCCGAAATCCAGTCCGAAATCCCGTACGAAATCCCATACAAAATCCTGTACGAAATCCAGTCCGAAATCTCATCCGAAATCCCGTCCGAAATCCCGTCCGAAATCTCGTTCAAAATCTGTACGACATCCCGTACGAAATCCTGTACGAAATCCAGTCCGAAATCCCTCCGAAATCCCGTCCGAAATCCCGTCCGAAATCCGTCCGAAATCCCATCCAAAATCCCGTACGACATCCCGTACAAAATCCTGTACGAAAATCCCATACTAAATCGAAATCCCGTATGAAATTGAATCCCGTACGAAATCCCGTCTGAAATCCGTCCGAAATCCAGTCCGAAATCCCGTCCGAAATCCCCGTCTGAAATCCTGTCCGAAATCCCGTCCGAAATCCCGTACGAAATCCTGTACGAAATCCCATACAAAATCCCATACGAAATCCCGTTCGAAATCGAAATCCCGTACGAAATCCCGTAGGAAATCGAAATCCCGTCGGAAATCCCGTCAGAATCCCGTACGAAATAGAAATCCCTTACAAAATCCCGTACGAAATCGAAATCCCGTACGAAATTCCATAGGAAATCGAAATCCCATACGAAATCCCGTCCGAAATCCGTCCAAAATCCTGTACGACATCCCGTACGAAATCCTGTACGAAATCCAGTCCGAAATCCCGTCCGAAATCCCGTCCAAAATCCTGTACGAAATCCCGTACGAAATCCTGTACGAAATCCAGTCCGAAATCCCATCCGAAATCCCGTCCGAAATCCCGTCCGAAATCCCGTCCAAAATCCCGTACGCATCCCGTACGAAATCCCGTACGAAATCCCGTACGAAATCGAAATCCCGTACGAAATCCCATACGAAATCCCTTCCGAAATCTAAATCCCGTCCAAAATCTAAATCACGTCCGAAATCCCGTCCAAAAACCAGTCCGAAAATCCCTTCCGAAATCCCGTACGAAATCCTGTATGAAATCCAGTCCGAAATCCCCTACAAAATCGTAATCCCGTACAAAATCCCGTACGAAATCGAAATCCCGTATGAAATCGAAATCCCGTTTGAAATCCCGTACGAAATCCCGTATGAAATCGAAATCCCGTACGAAATCGCATACGAAATCCCTTCTGAAATCTAAATCCCGTCCGATATCTAATCCCGTCCGAACTCCGTCCAAAAACCAGTCCGAAATCCCTTCCGAAATCCCGTACGAAATCCTGTACGAAATCCAGTCCGAAATCCTGTACAAAATCGAAATCCCGTACAATATCCCGGACGAAATCGAAATTTCGTACGAAATCGAAATCCCGTACGAAATCCCGTACGAAATCCCGTACGAAATCCCATCCGAAATCCCGTCCGAAATCGCGTCCGAAATCCAGTCCGAAATCCCGTCCGAAATCCTGTACGAAATCCAGTCCGAAATCCCTACAAAATCGTAATCCCGTACGAAATCCCGTACGAAATCGAAATCCCGTATGAAATCGAAATCCCGTTTTAAATCCCGTACGAAATCCCGTATGAAATCGAAATCCCGTACGAAATCGCATACGAAATCCCTTCTGAAATCTAAATCCCGTCCGATATCTAAATCCCGTCTGAAATCCCGTCCAAAAAACCAGTCCGAAATCCCTTCCGAAATCCCGTACGAAATCCTGTACAAAATCCAGTCCGAAATCCTGTACAAAATCGAAATCCCGTACGATATCCCGGACGAAATCGAAATTTCGAACGAAATCGAAATCCCGTGCGAAATCCCGTACGAAATCCCGTACGAAATCCCATCCGAAATCCCGTCCGAAATCGCGTCCGAAATCCAGTCCGAAATCCCGTACGAAATCCAGTACGAAATCCCGTAAGAAATCCTGTACGAAATCCTGTCCGAAATCCCGTCCGAAATCCTGTACGAAATCCCGTACGAAATCCCGTACGAAATCCCATACGAAATCCCGTCCGAAATCCCGTCTGAAATCCCGTCCGAAATCCCGTACGAAATACCGTCCGAAATCCCGTCCGAAATCCAGTCCGAAATCCCGTACGAAATCCCATACAAAATCCTGTACGAAATCCAGTCCGAAATCTCATCCGAAATCCCGTCCGAAATCCCGTCCGAAATCCCGTCCAAAATCCTGTACGACATCCCGGACGAAATCCTGTACGAAATCCAGTCCGAAATCCCATCCGAAATCCCGTCCGAAATCCCGTCCGAAATCCCGTCCGAAATCCCGTCCAAATCCCGTACGACATCCCGTACGAAATCCTGTACGAAATCCCGTACGAAATCGAAATCCCGTATGAAATTGAAATCCCGTACGAAATCCCGTCTGAAATCCAGTCCGAAATCCCGTACGAAATCCAGTACGAAATCCCGTAAGAAATCCCGTACGAAATCCTGTCCGAAATCCCGTCCGAAATCCTGTACGAAATCCCGCACGAAATTCCGTACGAAATCCCATACGAAATCCCGTCCGAAATCCCGTCTGAAATCCCGTCCGAAATCCCGTACGAAATCCCGTCCGAAATCCAGTCCGAAATCCCGTACGAAATCCATACAAAATCCTGTACGAAATCCAGTCCGAAATCTCATCCGAAATCCCGTCCGAAATCCCGTCCGAAATCTCGTTCAAAATCCTGTACGACATCCCGTACGAAATCCTGTACGAAATCCAGTCCGAAATCCCATCCGAAATCCCGTCCGAAATCCCGTCCGAAATCCCGTCCGAAATCCCATCCAAAATCCCGTACGACATCCCGTACAAAATCCTGTACGAAATCCCATACTAAATCGAAATCCCGTATGAAATTGAAATCCCGTACGAATCCCGTCTGAAATCCCGTCGAAATCCAGTCCGAAATCCCGTCCGAAATCCCGTCTGAAATCCTGTCCGAAATCCCGTCCGAAATCCCGTACGAAATCCTGTACGAAATCCCATACAAAATCCCATACGAAAATCCCGTTCAAAATCGAAATCCCGTACGAAATCCCGTAGGAAATCGAAATCCCGTCGGAAATCCCGTCAGAAATCCCGTACGAAATAGAAATCCCTTACAAAATCCCGTACGAAATCGAAATCCCGTACGAAATTCCATAGGAAATCGAAATCCCATACGAAATCCCGTCCGAAATCCCGTCCAAAATCCTGTACGACATCCCGTACGAAATCCTGTACGAAATCCAGTCCGAAATCCCGTCCGAAATCCCGTCCAAAATCCTGTACGAAATCCCGTACGAAATCCTGTACGAAATCCAGTCCGAAATCCCATCCGAAATCCCGTCCGAAATCCCGTCCGAAATCCCGTCCAAAATCCCGTACGACATCCCGTACGAAATCCCGTACGAAATCCCGTACGAAATCGAAATCCCGTACGAAATCCCATACGAAATCCCTTCCGAAATCTAAATCCCGTCCAAAATCTAAATCACGTCCGAAATCCCGTCCAAAAACCAGTCCGAAATCCCTTCCGAAATCCCGTACGAAATCCTGTATGAAATCCAGTCCGAAATCCTGTACGAAATCCTGTCCGAAATCCCGTCCGAAATCCTGTACGAAATCCCGTACGAAATCCCGTACGAAATCCCATACGAAATCCCGTCCGAAATCCCGTCTGAAATACCGTCCGAAATCCCGTACGAAATACCGTCCGAAATCCCGTCCGAAATCCAGTCCGAAATCCCGTACGAAATCCCATACAAAATCCTGTACGAAATCCAGTCCGAAATCTCATCCGAAATCCCGTCCGAAATCCCGTCCGAAATCCCGTCCAAAATCCTGTACGACATCCCGGACGAAATCCTGTACGAAATCCAGTCCGAAATCCCATCCGAAATCCCGTCCGAAATCCCGTCCGAAATCCCGTCCGAAATCCCGTCCAAAATCCCGTACGACATCCCGTACGAAATCCTGTACGAAATCCCGTACGAAATCGAAATCCCGTATGAAATTGAAATCCCGTACGAAATCCCGTCTGAAATCCAGTCCGAAATCCCGTACGAAATCCAGTACGAAATCCCGTAAGAAATCCCGTACGAAATCCTGTCCGAAATCCCGTCCGAAATCCTGTACGAAATCCCGCACGAAATCCCGTACGAAATCCCATACGAAATCCCGTCCGAAATCCCGTCTGAAATCCCGTCCGAAATCCCGTACGAAATCCCGTCCGAAATCCAGTCCGAAATCCCGTACGAAATCCCATACAAAATCCTGTACGAAATCCAGTCCGAAATCTCATCCGAAATCCCGTCCGAAATCCCGTCCGAAATCTCGTTCAAAATCCTGTACGACATCCCGTACGAAATCCTGTACGAAATCCAGTCCGAAATCCCATCCGAAATCCCGTCCGAAATCCCGTCCGAAATCCCGTCCGAAATCCCATCCAAAATCCCGTACGACATCCCGTACAAAATCCTGTACGAAATCCCATACTAAATCGAAATCCCGTATGAAATTGAAATCCCGTACGAAATCCCGTCTGAAATCCCGTCCGAAATCCAGTCCGAAATCCCGTCCGAAATCCCGTCTGAAATCCTGTCCGAAATCCCGTCCGAAATCCCGTACGAAATCCTGTACGAAATCCCATACAAAATCCCATACGAAATCCCGTTCGAAATCGAAATCCCGTACGAAATCCCGTAGGAAATCGAAATCCCGTCGGAAATCCCGTCAGAAATCCCGTACGAAATAGAAATCCCTTACAAAATCCCGTACGAAATCGAAATCCCGTACGAAATTCCATAGGAAATCGAAATCCCATACGAAATCCCGTCCGAAATCCCGTCCAAAATCCTGTACGACATCCCGTACGAAATCCTGTACGAAATCCAGTCCGAAATCCCGTCCGAAATCCCGTCCAAATCCTGTACGAAATCCCGTACGAAATCCTGTACGAAATCCAGTCCGAAATCCCATCCGAAATCCCGTCCGAAATCCCGTCCGAAATCCCGTCCAAAATCCCGTACGACATCCCGTACGAAATCCCGTACGAAATCCCGTACGAAATCGAAATCCCGTACGAAATCCCATACGAAATCCCTTCCGAAATCTAAATCCCGTCCAAAATCTAAATCACGTCCGAAATCCCGTCCAAAAACCAGTCCGAAATCCCTTCCGAAATCCCGTACGAAATCCTGTATGAAATCCAGTCCGAAATCCCCTACAAAATCGTAATCCCGTACGAAATCCCGTACGAAATCGAAATCCCGTATGAAATCGAAATCCCGTTTGAAATCCCGTACGAAATCCCGTATGAAATCGAAATCCCGTACGAAATCGCATACGAAATCCCTTCTGAAATCTAAATCCCGTCCGATATCTAAATCCCGTCCGAAATCCCGTCCAAAAACCAGTCCGAAATCCCTTCCGAAATCCCGTACGAAATCCTGTACGAAATCCAGTCCGAAATCCTGTACAAAATCGAAATCCCGTACAATATCCCGGACGAAATCGAAATTTCGTACGAAATCGAAATCCCGTACGAAATCCCGTACGAAATCCCGTACGAAATCCCATCCGAAATCTCGTCCGAAATCGCGTCCGAAATCCAGTCCGAAATCTTGTCCGAAATCCTGTACGAAATCCCGTACGAAATCCCGTACGAAATCCCATACGAAATCCCGTCCGAAATCCCGTCTGAAATCCCGTCCGAAATCCCGTACGAAATCCCGTCCGAAATCCAGTCCGAAATCCCGTACGAAATCCCATACAAAATCCTGTACGAAATCCAGTCCGAAATCTCATCCGAAATCCCGTCCGAAATCCCGTCCGAAATCCCGTTCAAATCCTGTACGACATCCCGTACGAAATCCTGTACGAAATCCAGTCCGAAATCCCATCCGAAATCCCGTCCGAAATCCCGTCCGAAATCCCGTCCGAAATCCCATCCAAAATCCCGTACGACATCCCGTACGAAATCCTGTACGAAATCCCGTACTAAATCGAAATCCCGTATGAAATTGAAATCCCGTACGAAATCCCGTCTGAAATCCTGTCCGAAATCCCGTCCGAAATCCCGTACGAAATCCTGTACGAAATCCCATACAAATCCCATACGAAATCCCGTTCGAAATCGAAATCCCGTATGAAATCCCGTAGGAAATCGAAATCCCGTCGGAAATCCCGTCAGAAATCCCGTACGAAATAGAAATCCCTTACAAAATCCCGTACGAAATCGAAATCCCGTACGAAATTCCATAGGAAATCGAAATCCCATACGAAATCCCGTCTGAAATCCCGTCTGAAATCCCGACCGAAATCCCGTACGAAATCCCGTCTGAAATCCCGTCCGAAATCCAGTCCAAAATCCCGTACGAAATCCCATACAAAATCCTGTACGAAATCCAGTCCGAAATCTCATCCGAAATCCTGTCCGAAATCCCGTCCGAAATCCCGTCCGAAATCCCGTCCGAAATCCCGTACGAAATCCAGTACGAAATCCCGTACGAAATCCCATACGAAATCCCGTCCGAAATCCCGTCTGAAATCCCGTCCGAAATCCCGTACGAAATCCCGTCCGAAATCCCGTCCGAAATCCAGTCCAAAATCCCGTACGAAATCCCATACAAAATCCTGTACGAAATCCAGTCCGAAATCTCATCCGAAATCCCGTCCGAAATCCCGTCCGAAATCCCGTCCAAAATCCTGTACGACATCCCGTACGAAATCCTGTACGAAATCCAGTCCGAAATCCCGTCCGAAATCCCGTCCAAAATCCCGTCCGAAATCCCGTACGAAATCCTGTACGAAATCCCGTACGAAATCCTGTACGAAATCCCGTACGAAATCCTGTACGAAATCCAGTCCGAAATCCCATCCGAAATCCCGTCCGAAATCCCGTACGACATCCCGTACGAAATCCTGTACGAAATCCCGTACGAAATCGAAATCCCGTATGAAATCGAAATCCCGTACGAAATCCCGTACGAAATCCCGTACGAAATCGAAATCCCGTACGAAATCCCATACGAAATCCCTTCCGAAATCTAAATCCCGTCCAAAATCTAAATCACGTCCGAAATCCCGTCCAAAAACCAGTCCGAAATCCCTTCCGAAATCCCGTACGAAATCCTGTATGAAATCCAGTCCGAAATCCCCTACAAAATCGTAATCCCGTACGAAATCCCGTACGAAATCGAAATCCCGTATGAAATCGAAATCCCGTTTGAAATCCCGTACGAAATCCCGTATGAAATCGAAATCCCGTACGAAATCGCATACGAAATCCCTTCTGAAATCTAAATCCCGTCCGATATCTAAATCCCGTCTGAAATCCCGTCCAATAACCAGTCCGAAATCCCTTCCGAAATCCCGTACGAAATCCTGTACGAAATCCAGTCCGAAATCCTGTACAAAATCGAAATCCCGTACGATATCCCGGACGAAATCGAAATTTCGAACGAAATCGAAATCCCGTACGAAATCCCGTACGAAATCCCGTACGAAATCCCATCCGAAATCCCGTCCGAAATCGCGTCCGAAATCCAGTCCGAAATCCCGTACGAAATCCAGTACGAAATCCCGTAAGAAATCCTGTACGAAATCCTGTCCGAAATCCCGTCCGAAATCCTGTACGAAATCCCGTACGAAATCCCGTACGAAATCCCATACGAAATCCCGTCCGAAATCCCGTCTGAAATCCCGTCCGAAATCCCGTACGAAATACCGTCCGAAATCCCGTCCGAAATCCAGTCCGAAATCTCATCCGAAATCCCGTCCGAAATCCCGTCCGAAATCCCGTCCAAAATCCTGTACGACATCCCGGACGAAATCCTGTTCGAAATCCAGTCCGAAATCCCATCCGAAATCCCGTCCGAAATCCCGTCCGAAATCCCGTCCGAAATCCCGTCCAAAATCCCGTACGACATCCCGTACGAAATCCTGTACGAAATCCCGTACGAAATCGAAATCCCGTATGAAATTGAAATCCCGTACGAAATCCCGTCTGAAATCCCGTCCGAAATCCAGTCCGAAATCCCGTCCGAAATCCCGTCTGAAATCCTGTCCGAAATCCCGTCCGAAATCCCGTACGAAATCCTGAACGAAATCCCATACAAAATCCCATACGAAATCCCGTACGAAATCGAAATCCCGTACGAAATCCCGTAGGAAATCGAAATCCCGTCGGAAATCCCGTCAGAAATCCCGTACGAAATAGAAATCCCTTACAAAATCCCGTACGAAATCGAAATCCCGTACGAAATTACATAGGAAATCGAAATCCCATACGAAATCCCGTCCGAAATCCCGTCTGAAATCCCGTCCGAAATCCCGTACGAAATCCCGTCCGAAATCCCGTCCGAAATCCAGTCCAAAATCCCGTACGAAATCCCATACAAAATCCTGTACGAAATCCAGTCCGAAATCTCATCCGAAATCCTGTCCGAAATCCCGTCCGAAATCCCGTCCAAAATCCTGTACGACATCCCGTACGAAATCCTGTACGAAATCCAGTCCGAAATCCCGTCCGAAATCCCGTCCAAAATCCTGTACGAAATCCCGTACGAAATCCTGTACGAAATCCAGTCCGAAATCCCATCCGAAATCCCGTCCGAAATCCCGTACGACATCCCGTACGAAATCCTGTACGAAATCCCGTACGAAATCGAAATCCCGTATGAAATCGAAATCCCGTACGAAATCCCGTACGAAATCCCGTACGAAATCGAAATCCCGTACGAAATCCCATACGAAATCCCTTCCGAAATCTAAATCCCGTCCAAAATCTAAATCACGTCCGAAATCCCGTCCAAAACCAGTCCGAAATCCCTTCCGAAATCCCGTACGAAATCCTGTACGAAATCCAGTCCGAAATCCTGTACAAAATCGAAATCCCATACGATATCCCGGACGAAATCGAAATTTTGTACGAAATCGAAATCCCGTACGAAATCCCGTACGAAATCCCGTACGAAATCCCATCCGAAATCCCGTCCGAAATCGCGTCCGAAATCCAGTCCGAAATCCCGTACGAAATCCAGTACGAAATCCCGTAAGAAATCCCGTACGAAATCCCGTCCGAAATCCCGTCCGAAATCCTGTACGAAATCCCGTACGAAATCCCGTACGAAATCCCATACGAAATCCCGTCCGAAATCCCGTCTGAAATCCCGTCCGAAATCCCGTACGAAATCCCGTCCGAAATCCCGTCCAAAATCCAGTCCGAAATCCTGTACGAAATCCCATACAAAATCCAGTTCGAAATCCAGTCCGAAATCTCATCCGAAATCCCGTCCAAAATCCCGTTCGAAATCCCGTCCAAAATCCTGTACGACATCCCGTACGAAATCCTGTACGAAATCCAGTCCGAAATCCCATCCGAAATCCCGTCCGAAATCCCGTCCGAAATCCCGTACGAAATCCTGTACGACATCCCGTACGAAATCGAAATCCCGTATGAAATCGAAATCCCGTACGCAATCCCGTACGAAATCCCGTACGAAATCGAAATCCCGTACGAAATTCCATACGAAATCCCTTCCGAAATCTAAATCCCGTCCAAAATCTAAATCACGTCCGAAATCCCGTCCAAAAACCAGTCCGAAATCCCTTCCGAAATCCCGTACGAAATCCTGTACGAAATCCAGTCCGAAATCCTGTACAAAATCGAAATCCCATACGATATCCCGTACGAAATCGAAATTTCGTACGAAATCGAAATCCCGTACGAAATCCCGTACGAAATCCCGTACGAAATCCCATCCGAAATCCCGTCCGAAATCGTGTCCGAAATCCAGTCCGAAATCCCGTACGAAATCCAGTACGAAATCCCGTAAGAAATCCCATACGAAATCCCGTCCGAAATCCGGTCCGAAATCCTGTACGAAATCCCGTACGAAATCCCGTACGAAATCCCATACGAAATCCCGTCCGAAATCCCGTCTGAAATCCCGTCCGAAATCCCATACGAAATCCCGTCCGAAATCCCGTCCGAAATCCAGTCCGAAATCCCGTACGAAATCCCATACAAAATCCAGTTCGAAATCCAGTCCGAAATCTCATCCGAAATCCCGTCCGAAATCCCGTCCGAAATCCCGTCCAAAATCCTGTACGACATCCCGTACGAAATCCTGTACGAAATCCAGTCCGAAATCCCATCCGAAATCCCGTCCGAAATCCCGTCCGAAATCCCGTCCAAAATCCCGTACGACATCCCGTACGAAATCCTGTACGAAATCCCGTACGAAATCGAAATCCCGTATGAAATTGAAATCCCGTACGAAATCCTGTCCGAAATCCCGTCCGAAATCCCATCCGAAATCCCGTCCGAAATACCATCTGAAATCCTGTCCGAAATCCCGTCCGAAATCCCGTACGAAATCCTGTACGAAATCCCATACAAAATCCCATACGAAATCCCGTACGAAATCGAAATCCCGTACGAAATCCCGTAGGAAATCAAAATCCCGTCGGAAATCCCGTCAGAAATCCCGTACGAAATAGAAATCCCTTACAAAATCCCGTACTAAATCGAAATCCCGTACGAAATCCCGTAGGAAATCGAAATCCCATACGAAATCCCGTACGAAATCCCGTCTGAAATCGAAATCCCGTCCGAAATCCTGTACGAAATCGAAATCCCTTACAAAATCCCGTTCGACATCCCGTACGAAATAGAAATCCCGTACGAAATCCCGTACGAAATCGAAATCCCGTTCGAAAACCTGTACGAAATCGAAATCCCGTACGAAATCCCGTCCGAAATCGATATCCCGTCCGAATCCCGTTCGAAATCCCGTACGAAATCCCGTCCGAAATCCCGTCCGAAATCCCGTACGAAATCCAGTACGAAATCCCGTACGAAATCCCATACGAAATCCCGTCCGAAATCCCGTCTGAAATCCCGTCCGAAATCCCGTACGAAATCCCGTCCGAAATCCCGTCCGAAATCCAGTCCAAAATCCCGTACGAAATCCTGTACGAAATCCAGTCCGAAATCTCATCCGAAATCCCGTCCGAAATCCCGTCCGAAATCCCGTCCAAATCCTATACGACATCCCGTACGAAATCCCGTTCGAAATCCCGTCCGAAATCCCGTCCGAAATCCCGTCCGAAATCCCGTACGAAATCCAGTACGAAATCCCGTACGAAATCCCGTACGAAATCCCATCCGAAATCCCGTCCGAAATCGCGTCCGAAATCCAGTCCGAAATCCCGTACGAAATCCAGTACGAAATCCCATAAGAAATCCCGTACGAAATCCCGTCCGAAATCCCGTCCGAAATCCTGTACGAAATCCCGTACGAAATCTCGTACGAAATCCCATACGAAATCCCGTCCGAAATCCCGTCTGAAATCCCGTCCAAAATCCCGTACGAAATCCCGTCCGAAATCCCGTCCGAAATCCAGTCCGAAATCCCGTACGAAATCCCATACAAAATCCAGTTCGAAATCCAGTCCGAAATCTCATCCGAAATCCCGTCCGAAATCCCGTCCGAAATCCCGTCCAAAATCCTGTACGACATCCCGTACGAAATCCTGTACGAAATCCAGTCCGAAATCCCGTCCGAAATCCCGTCCAAAATCCCGTCCGAAATCCCGTCCGAAATCCCGTCCGAAATCCCGTCCAAAATCCTGTACGACATCCCGTACGAAATCCTGTACGAAATCCAGTCCGAAATCCCGTCCGAAATCCCGTCTGAAATCCTGTCCGAAATCCCGTCCGAAATCCCGTACGAAATCCTGTACGAAATCCCATACAAAATCCCATACGAAATCCCGTACGAAATCGAAATCCCGTACGAAATCCCGTAGGAAATCAAAATCCCGTCGGAAATCCCGTCAGAAATCCCGTACGAAATAGAAATCCCTTACAAAATCCCGTACGAAATCGAAATCCCGTACGAAATTACATAGGAAATCGAAATCCCATACGAAATCCCGTCCGAAATCCCGTCTGAAATCCCGTCCGAAATCCCGTACGAAATCCCGTCCAAAATCCCGTCCGAAATCCAGTCCAAAATCCCGTACGAAATCCCATACAAAATCCTGTACGAAATCCAGTCCGAAATCTCATCCGAAATCCTGTCCGAAATCCCGTCCGAAATCCCGTCCAAAATCCTGTACGACATCCCGTACGAAATCCTGTACGAAATCCAGTCCGAAATCCCGTCCGAAATCCTGTCCAAAATCCTGTACGAAATCCCGTACGAAATCCTGTACGAAATCCAGTCCGAAATCCCATCCGAAATCCCGTCCGAAATCCCGTACGACATCCCGTACGAAATCCTGTACGAAATCCCGTACGAAATCGAAATCCCGTATGAAATCGAAATCCCGTACGAAATCCCGTACGAAATCCCGTACGAAATCGAAATCCCGTACGAAATCCCATACGAAATCCCTTCCGAAATCTAAATCCCGTCCAAAATCTAAATCACGTCCGAAATCCCGTCCAAAAACCAGTCCGAAATCCCTTCCGAAATTCCGTACGAAATCCTGTACGAAATCCAGTCCGAAATCCTGTACAAAATCGAAATCCCATACGATATCCCGGACGAAATCGAAATTTTGTACGAAATCGAAATCCCGTACGAAATCCCGTACGAAATCCCGTACGAAATCCCATCCGAAATCCCGTCCGAAATCGCGTCCGAAATCCAGTCCGAAATCCCGTACGAAATCCAGTACGAAATCCCGTAAGAAATCCCGTACGAAATCCCGTCCGAAATCCCGTCCGAAATCCTGTACGAAATCCCGTACGAAATCCCGTACGAAATCCCATACGAAATCCCGTCCAAAATCCCGTCTGAAATCCCGTCCGAAATCCCGTACGAAATCCCGTCCGAAATCCCGTCCAAAATCCAGTCCGAAATCCTGTACGAAATCCCATACAAAATCCAGTTCGAATCCAGTCCGAAATCTCATCCGAAATCCCGTCCAAAATCCCGTTCGAAATCCCGTCCAAAATCCTGTACGACATCCCGTACGAAATCCTGTACGAAATCCAGTCCGAAATCCCATCCGAAATCCCGTCCGAAATCCCGTCCGAAATCCCGTCAAAAATCCTGTACGACATACCGTACGAAATCGAAATCCCGTATGAAATCGAAATCCCGTACGCAATCCCGTACGAAATCCCGTACGAAATCGAAATCCCGTACGAAATTCCATACGAAATCCCTTCCGAAATCTAAATCCCGTCCAAAATCTAAATCACGTCCGAAATCCCGTCCAAAAACCAGTCTGAAATCCCTTCCGAAATCCCGTACGAAATCCTGTACGAAATCCAGTCCGAAATCCTGTACAAAATCGAAATCCCATACGATATCCCGTACGAAATCGAAATTTCGTACGAAATCGAAATCCCGTACGAAATCCCGTACGAAATCCCGTACGAAATCCCATCCGAAATCCCGTCCGAAATCGTGTCCGAAATCCAGTCCGAAATCCCGTACGAAATCCAGTACGAAATCCCGTAAGAAATCCCGTACGAAATCCCGTCCGAAATCCCGTCCGAAATCCTGTACGAAATCCCGTACGAAATCCCGTACGAAATCCCATACGAAATCCCGTCCGAAATCCCGTCTGAAATCCCGTCCGAAATCCCATACGAAATCCCGTCCGAAATCCCGTCCGAAATCCAGTCCGAAATCCCGTACGAAATCCCATACAAAATCCAGTTCGAAATCCAGTCCGAAATCTCATCCGAAATCCCGTCCGAAATCCCGTCCGAAATCCCGTCCAAAATCCTGTACGACATCCCGTACGAAATCCTGTACGAAATCCAGTCCAAAATCCCATCCGAAATCCCGTCCGAAATCCCGTCCGAAATCCGGTCCAAAATCCCGTACGACATCCCGTACGAAATCCTGTACGAAATCCCGTACGAAATCGAAATCCCGTATGAAATTGAAATCCCGTACGAAATCCCGTCCGAAATCCCGTCCGAAATCCCGTCCGAAATCCCGTCCGAAATACCATCTGAAATCCTGTCCGAAATCCCGTCCGAAATCCCGTACGAAATCCTGTACGAAATCCCATACAAAATCCCATACGAAATCCCGTACGAAATCGAAATCCCGTACGAAATCCCGTAGGAAATCAAAATCCCGTCGGAAATCCCGTCAGAAATCCCGTACGAAATATAAATCCCTTACAAAATCCCGTACGAAATCGAAATCCCGTTCGAAAACCTGTACGAAATCGAAATCCCGTACGAAATCCCGTCCGAAATCGAAATCCCGTCCGAAATCCCGTTCGAAATCCCGTACGAAATCCCGTCCGAAATCCCGTCCGAAATCCCGTACGAAATCCAGTACGAAATCCCGTACGAAATCCCATACGAAATCCCGTCCGAAATCCCGTCTGAAATCCCGTCCGAAATCCCGTACGAAATCCCGTCCGAAATCCCGTCCGAAATCCAGTCCAAAATCCCGTACGAAATCCTGTACGAAATCCATTCCGAAATCTCATCCGAAATCCCGTCCGAAATCCCGTCCGAAATCCTGTACGACATCCCGTACGAAATCCCGTTCGAAATCCCGTCCGAAATCCCGTCCGAAATCCCGTCCGAAATCCCGTCCGAAATCCCGTACGAAATCCAGTACGAAATCCCGTACGAAATCCCGTACGAAATCCCATCTGAAATCCCGTCCGAAATCGCGTCCGAAATCCAGTCCGAAATCCCGTACGAAATCCAGTACGAAATCCCATAAGAAATCCCGTACGAAATCCCGTCCGAAATCCCGTCCGAAATCCTGTACGAAATCCCGTACGAAATCTCGTACGAAATCCCATACGAAATCCCGTCCGAAATCCCGTCTGAAATCCCGTCCAAAATCCCGTACGAAATCCCGTCCGAAATCCCGTCCGAAATCCAGTCCGAAATCCCGTACGAAATCCCATACAAAATCCAGTTCGAAATCCAGTCCGAAATCTCATCCGAAATCCCGTCCGAAATCCCGTCCGAAATCCCGTCCAAAATCCTGTACGACATCCCGTACGAAATCCTGTACGAAATCCAGTCCGAAATCCCGTCCGAAATCCCGTCTGAAATCCTGTCCGAAATCCCGTCCGAAATCCCGTACGAAATCCTGTACGAAATCCCATACAAAATCCCATACGAAATCCCGTACGAAATCGAAATCCCGTACGAAATCCCGTAGGAAATCGAAATCCCGTCGGAAATCCCGTCAGAAATCCCGTACGAAATAGAAATCCCTTACAAAATCCCGTACGAAATCGAAATCCCGTACGAAATTACATAGGAAATCGAAATCCCATACGAAATCCCGTCCGAAATCCCGTCTGAAATCCCATCCGAAATCCCGTACGAAATCCCGTCCGAAATCCCGTCCGAAATCCAGTCCAAAATCCCGTACGAAATCCCATACAAAATCCTGTACGAAATCCAGTCCGAAATCTCATCCGAAATCCTGTCCGAAATCCCGTCCGAAATCCCGTCCAAAATCCTGTACGACATCCCGTACGAAATCCTGTACGAAATCCAGTCCGAAATCCCGTCCGAAATCCTGTCCAAAATCCTGTACGAAATCCCGTACGAAATCCTGTACGAAATCCAGTCCGAAATCCCATCCAAATCCCGTCCGAAATCCCGTACGACATCCCGTCCGAAATCCCGTACGAAATCCCGTCCGAAATCCCGTCCAAAATCCAGTCCGAAATCCTGTACGAAATCCCATACAAAATCCAGTTCGAAATCCAGTCCGAAATCTCATCCGAAATCCCGTCCAAAATCCCGTTCGAAATCCCGTCCAAAATCCTGTACGACATCCCGTACGAAATCCTGTACGAAATCCAGTCCGAAATCCCATCCGAAATCCCGTCCGAAATCCCGTCCGAAATCCCGTCAAAAATCCTGTACGACATCCCGTACGAAATCGAAATCCCGTATGAAATCGAAATCCCGTACGCAATCCCGTACGAAATCCCGTACGAAATCGAAATCCCGTACGAAATTCCATACGAAATCCCTTCCGAAATCTAAATCCCGTCCAAAATCTAAATCACGTCCGAAATCCCGTCCAAAAACCAGTCCGAAATCCCTTCCGAAATCCCGTACGAAATCCTGTACGAAATCCAGTCCGAAATCCTGTACAAAATCGAAATCCCATACGATATCCCGTACGAAATCGAAATTTCGTACGAAATCGAAATCCCGTACGAAATCCCGTACGAAATCCCGTACGAAATCCCATCCGAAATCCCGTCCGAAATCGTGTCCGAAATCCAGTCCGAAATCCCGTACGAAATCCAGTACGAAATCCCGTAAGAAATCCCGTACGAAATCCCGTCCGAAATCCCGTCCGAAATCCTGTACGAAATCCCGTACGAAATCCCGTACGAAATCCCATACGAAATCCCGTCCGAAATCCCGTCTGAAATCCCGTCCGAAATCCCATACGAAATCCCGTCCGAAATCCCGTCCGAAATCCAGTCCGAAATCCCGTACGAAATCCCATACAAAATCCAGTTCGAAATCCAGTCCGAAATCTCATCCGAAATCCCGTCCGAAATCCCGTCCGAAATCCCGTCCAAAATCCTGTACGACATTCCGTACGAAATCCTGTACGAAATCCAGTCCAAAATCCCATCCGAAATCCCGTCCGAAATCCCGTCCGAAATCCGGTCCAAAATCCCGTACGACATCCCGTACGAAATCCTGTACGAAATCCCGTACGAAATCGAAATCCCGTATGAAATTGAAATCCCGTACGAAATCCCGTCCGAAATCCCGTCCGAAATCCCGTCCGAAATCCCGTCCGAAATACCATCTGAAATCCTGTCCGAAATCCCGTCCGAAATCCCGTACGAAATCCTGTACGAAATCCCATACAAAATCCCATACGAAATCCCGTACGAAATCGAAATCCCGTACGAAATCCCGTAGGAAATCAAAATCCCGTCGGAAATCCCGTCAGAAATCCCGTACGAAATAGAAATCCCTTACAAAATCCCGTACTAAATCGAAATCCCGTACGAAATCCCGTAGGAAATCGAAATCCCATACGAAATCCCGTACGAAATCCCGTCTGAAATCGAAATCCCGTCCGAAAATCTTGTACGAAATCGAAATCCCTTACAAAATCCCGTTCGACATCCCGTACGAAATAGAAATCCCGTACGAAATCCCGTACGAAATCGAAATCCCGTTCGAAAACCTGTACGAAATCGAAATCCCGTACGAAATCCCGTCCGAAATCGAAATCCCGTCCGAAATCCCGTTCGAAATCCCGTACGAAATCCCGTCCGAAATCCCGTCCGAAATCCCGTACGAAATCCAGTACGAAATCCCGTACGAAATCCTATACGAAATCCCGTCCGAAATCCCGTCTGAAATCCCGTCCGAAATCCCGTACGAAATCCCGTCCGAAATCCCGTCCGAAATCCAGTCCAAAATCCCGTACGAAATCCTGTACGAAATCCATTCCGAAATCTCATCCGAAATCCCGTCCGAAATCCCGTCCGAAATCCTGTACGACATCCCGTACGAAATCCCGTTCGAAATCCCGTCCGAAATCCCGTCCGAAATCCCGTCCGAAATCCCGTCCGAAATCCCGTACGAAATCCAGTACGAAATCCCGTACGAAATCCCGTACGAAATCCCATCTGAAATCCCGTCCGAAATCGCGTCCGAAATCCAGTCCGAAATCCCGTACGAAATCCAGTACGAAATCCCATAAGAAATCCCGTACGAAATCCCGTCCGAAATCCCGTCCGAAATCCTGTACGAAATCCCGTACGAAATCTCGTACGAAATCCCATACGAAATCCCGTCCGAAATCCCGTGTGAAATCCCGTCCAAAATCCCGTACGAAATCCCGTCCGAAATCGCGTCCGAAATCCAGTCCGAAATCCCGTACAAAATCCCATACAAAATCCAGTTCGAAATCCAGTCCGAAATCTCATCCGAAATCCCGTCCGAAATCCCGTCCGAAATCCCGTCCAAAATCCTGTACGACATCCCGTACGAAATCCTGTACGAAATCCAGTCCGAAATCCCGTCCGAAATCCCGTCCAAAATCCCGTCCGAAATCCCGTCCGAAATCCCGTCCAAAATCCTGTACGACATCCCCGTACGAAATCCTGTACGAAATCCAGTCCGAAATCCCGTCCGAAATCCCGTCTGAAATCCTGTCCGAAATCCCGTCCGAAATCCCGTACGAAATCCTGTACGAAATCCCATACAAAATCCCATACGAAATCCCGTACGAATCGAAATCCCGTACGAAATCCCGTAGGAAATCGAAATCCCGTCGGAAATCCCGTCAGAAATCCCGTACGAAATAGAAATCCCTTACAAAATCCCGTACGAAATCGAAATCCCGTACGAAATTACATAGGAAATCGAAATCCCATACGAAATCCCATCCGAAATCCCGTCTGAAATCCCGTCCGAAATCCCGTACGAAATCCGTCCGAAATCCCATCCGAAATCCAGTCCAAAATCCCGTACGACAATCCCATACAAAATCCTGTACGAAATCAGTCCGAAATCTCATCCGAAATCCTGTCCGAAATCCCGTCCGAATCCCGTCAAAAATCCTGTACGACATCCGTTACGAAATCGACATCCCGTATGAAATCGAAATCCCGTACGCAATCCCGTACGAAATCCCGTACGAAATCGAAATCCCGTACGAAATTCCATACGAAATCCCTTCGAAATCTAAATCCCGTCCAAAATCTAAATCACGTCCGAAATCCCGTCCAAAAACCAGTCCGAAATCCCTTCCGAAATCCCGTACGAAATCCTGTACGAAATCCAGTCCGAAATCCTGTACAAAATCGAAATCCCATACGATATCCCGTACGAAATCGAAATTTCGTACGAAATCGAAATCCCGTACGAAATCCCGTACGAAATCCCGTACGAAATCCCATCCGAAATCCCGTCCGAAATCTGTGTCCGAAATCCAGTCCGAAATCCCGTACGAAATCCAGTACGAAATCCGTAAGAAATCCCGTACGAAATCCCGTCCGAAATCCCGTCGAAATCCTGTACGAAATCCCGTACGAAATCCCGTACGAATCCCATACGAAAATCCGTCCGGAAATCCCGTCTGAAATCCCGTCCGAAATCCCATACGAAATCCCGTCCGAAATCCCGTCCGAATCCAGTCCGAAATCCCGTACGAAATCCCATACAAAATCCAGTTCGAAATCCAGTCCGAAATCTCATCCGAAATACCGTCCGAAATCCCGTCCGACATCCCGTCCAAAATCCTGTACGACATCCCTGAGAAATCCTGTACGAAATCCAGTCCAAATCCCATCCGAAATCCACGTCCGAAATCCCTGTCCGAAATCCGCGTCCAAAATCCCGTACGACATCCCGTACGAAATCCTGTACGGAAATCCGTACGAAATCGAAATCGTATGAAATTGAAATCCCGTACGAAATCCCGTCCGAAATCCCGTCCGAAATCCCGTCCGAAATCCCGTCCGAAATCCATCTGAAATCCTGTCCGAAATCCGTCCGAAATCCCGTACGAAATCCTGTACGAAATCCCATACAAAATCCCATACGAAATCCCGTACGAAATCGAAATCCCGTACGAAATCCCGTAGGAAATCAAAATCCCGTCGGAAATCCCGTCAGAAATCCCGTACGAAATAGAAATCCCTTACAAAATCCCGTACTAAATCGAAATCCCGTACGAAATCCCGTAGGAAATCGAAATCCCATACGAAATCCCGTACGAAATCCCGTCTGAAATCGAAATCCCGTCCGAAATCCTGTACGAAATCGAAATCCCTTACAAAATCCCGTTCGACATCCCGTACGAAATAGAAATCCCGTACGAAATCCCGTACGAAATCGAAATCCCGTTCGAAAACCTGTACGAAATCGAATCCCGTACGAAATCCCGTCCGAAATCGAAATCCCGTCCGAAATCCCGTTCGAAATCCCGTACGAAATCCCGTCCGAAATCCCGTCCGAAATCCCGTACGAAATCCAGTACGAAATCCCGTACGAAATCCTATACGAAATCCCGTCCGAAACCCGTCTGAAATCCCGTCCGAAATCCCGTACGAAATCCCGTCCGAATCCCGTCCGAAATCCAGTCCAAAATCCCGTACGAAATCCTGTACGAAATCCATTCCGAAATCTCATCCGAAATCCCGTCCGAAATCCCGTCCGAAATCCTGTACGACATCCCGTACGAAATCCCGTTCGAAATCCCGTCCGAAATCCCGTCCGAAATCCCGTCCGAAATCCCGTCCGAAATCCCGTACGAAATCCAGTACGAAATCCCGTACGAAATCCCGTACGAAATCCCATCTGAAATCCCGTCCGAAATCGCGTCCGAAATCCAGTCCGAAATCCCGTACGAAATCCAGTACGAAATCCCATAAGAAATCCGTACGAAATCCCGTCCGAAATCCCGTCCGAAATCCTGTACGAAATCCCGTACGAAATCTCGTACGAAATCCCATACGAAATCCCGTCCGAAATCCCGTCTGAAATCCCGTCCAAAATCCCGTACGAAATCCCGTCCGAAATCCCGTCCGAAATCCAGTCCGAAATCCCGTACAAAATCCCATACAAAATCCAGTTCGAATCCAGTCCGAAATCTCATCCGAAATCCCGTCCGAAATCCCGTCCGAAATCCCGTCCAAAATCCTGTACGATCCCGTACGAAATCCTGTACGAAATCCAGTCCGAAATCCCGTCCGAAATCCCGTCCAAAATCCCGTCCGAAATCCCGTCCGAAATCCCGTCCGAAATCCCGTCCAAAATCCTGTACGACATCCCGTACGAAATCCTGTACGAAATCCAGTCCGAAATCCCGTCCGAAATCCCGTCTGAAATCCTGTCCGAAATCCCGTCCGAAATCCGTACGAAATCCTGTACGAAATCCCATACAAAATCCCATACGAAATCCCGTACGAAATCGAAATCCCGTACGAAATCCCGTAGGAAATCAAAATCCCGTCGGAAATCCCGTCAGAAATCCCGTACGAAATAGAAATCCCTTACAAAATCCCGTACGAAATCGAAATCCCGTACGAAATTACATAGGAAATCGAAATCCCATACGAAATCCCATCCGAAATCCCGTCTGAAATCCCGTCCGAAATCCCGTACGAAATCCCGTCCGAAATCCCGTCCAAAATCCAGTCCGAAATCCTGTACGAAATCCCATACAAAATCCAGTTCGAAATCCAGTCCGAAATCCTGTACGACATCCCGTACGAAATCCTGTACGAAATCCAGTCCGAAATCCCATCCGAAATCCCGTCCGAAATCCCGTCCGAAATCCCGTCCAAAATCCTGTACGACATCCCGTACGAAATCGAAATCCCGTATGAAATCGAAATCCCGTACGCAATCCCGTACGAAATCCCGTACGAAATCGAAATCCCGTACGAAATTCCATACGAAATCCCTTCCGAAATCTAAATCCCGTCCAAAATCTAAATCACGTCCGAAATCCCGTCCAAAAACCAGTCCGAAATCCCTTCCGAAATCCCGTACGAAATCCTGTACGAAATCCAGTCCGAAATCCTGTCAAAGTCGAAATCCCATACGATATCCCGTACGAAATCGAAATTTCGTACGAAATCGAAATCCCGTACGAAATCCCGTACGAAATCCCGTACGAAATCCCATCCGAAATCCCGTCCGAAATCGTGTCCGAAATCCAGTCCGAAATCCCGTACGAAATCCAGTACGAAATCCCGTAAGAAATCCCGTACGAATCCCGTCCGAAATCCCGTCCGAAATCCTGTACGAAATCCCGTACGAAATCCCGTACGAAATCCCATACAAATCCCGTCCGAAATCCTGTCTGAAATCCCGTCCGAAATCCCATACGAATCCCGTCCGAAATCCCGTCCGAAATCCAGTCCGAAATCCCGTACGAATCCCATACAAATCCAGTTCGAAATCCAGTCCGAAATCTCATCCGAAATCCCGTCCGAAATCCCGTCCGAAATCCCGTCCAAAATCCTGTACGACATCCCGTACAAAATCCTTACGAAATCGAAATCCCTTACAAAATCCCGTTCGACATCCCGTACGAAATAGAAATCCCGTACGAAATCCCGTACGAAATCGAAATCCCGTTCGAAAACCTGTACGAAATCGAAATCCCGTACGAAATCCCGTCCGAAATCGAAATCCCGTCCGAAATCCCGTTCGAAATCCGTACGAAATCCCGTCCGAAATCCGTCCGAAATCCCGTACGAAATCCAGTACGAAATCCCGTACGAAATCCCATACGAAATCCCGTCCGAAATCCCGTCTGAAATCCCGTCCGAAATCCCGTACGAAATCCCGTCCGAAATCCCGTCGAAATCCAGTCCAAAATCCCGTACGAAATCCTGTACGAATCCATTCCGAAATCTCATCCGAATCCCGTCCGAAATCCCGTCCGAAATCCTGTACGACATCCCGTACGAAATCCCGTTCGAAATCCCGTCCGAAATCCCGTCCGAAATCCCGTCCGAATCCGTCCGAAATCCCGTACGAAATCCAGTACGAAATCCCGTACGAAATCCCGTACGAAATCCCATCTGAAATCCCGTCCGAAATCGCGTCCGAAATCCAGTCCGAAATCCCGTACGAAATCCAGTACGAAAACCCATAGAAATCCCGTACGAAATCCCGTCCGAAATCCCGTCCGAAATCCTACGAAATCCCGTACGAAATCTCGTACGAAATCCCATACGAAATCCCGTCCGAAATCCCGTCTGAAATCCCGTCCAAAATCCCGTACGAAATCCCGTCCGAAATCCCGTCCGAAATCCAGTCCGAAATCCCGTACGAAATCCCATACAAATCCAGTCGAAATCCAGTCCGAAATCTCATCCGAAATCCCGTCGAAATCCCGTCCGAAATCCCGTCCAAAATCCTGTACGACATCCCGTACGAAATCCTGTACGAAATCCATCCGAAATCCCGTCCGAAATCCCGTCCAAAATCCCGTCGAAATCCCGTCCGAAATCCCGTCCGAAATCCCGTCCAAAATCCTGTACGACATCCCGTACGAAATCCTGTACGAATCCAGTCCGAAATCCGTCCGAAATCGTCTGAAATCCTGTCCGAATCCCGTCCGAAATCCCGTCCGAAATCCTGTACGAAATCCATACAAATCCATACGAAATCCGTACGAATCGAATCCCGTACGAATCCATGAAATCGAAAT
>NW_026891759.1:0-33286 GCF_015708825.2 Lethenteron reissneri
TTTCCAGCAGATTTGCTCGTGCACCAAAAAAAGTCAAAATTTTTACACATAGACCCCATCAAACGGTAGAAATTGGCCGGGATTGCTCTCATGTGCGTTACGGGGCCTCGTTTCTCTCGCTCCGAATTCCCTGGAGCTGGCAAAACGCTCATTTTAGTGTCGCCAAATATCGTCCGAACGTCACGAAACTTCCACACGCTTTCCAGCAGATTTGCTCGTGCACCAAAAAAAGTCAAAATTTTTACACATAGACCCCATCAAACGGTAGAAATTGGCCGGGATTGCTCTCATGTGCGTTACGGGGCCTCGTTTCTCTCGCTCCGAATTCCCTGGAGCTGGCAAAACGCTCATTTTAGTGTCGCCAAATATCGTCCGAACGTCACGAAACTTCCACACGCTTTCCAGCAGATTTGCTCGTGCACCAAAAAAAGTCAAAATTTTTACACATAGACCCCATCAAACGGTAGAAATTGGCCGGGATTGCTCTCATGTGCGTTACGGGGCCTCGTTTCTCTCGCTCCGAATTCCCTGGAGCTGGCAAAACGCTCATTTTAGTGTCGCCAAATATCGTCCGAACGTCACGAAACTTCCACACGCTTTCCCAGCAGATTTGCTCGTGCACCAAAAAAAGTCAAAATTTTTACACATAGACCCCATCAAACGGTAGAAATTGGCCGGGATTGCTCTCATGTGCGTTACGGGGCCTCGTTTCTCTCGCTCCGAATTCCCTGGAGCTGGCAAAACGCTCATTTAGTGTCGCCAAATATCGTCCGAACGTCACGAAACTTCCACACGCTTTCCAGCAGATTTGCTCGTGCACCAAAAAAAGTCAAAATTTTTACACATAGACCCCATCAAACGGTAGAAATTGGCCGGGATTGCTCTCATGTGCGTTACGGGGCCTCGTTTCTCTCGCTCCGAATTCCCTGGAGCTGGCAAAACGCTTTAGTGTCGCCAAATATCGTCCGAACGTCACGAAACTTCCACACGCTTTCCAGCAGATTTGCTCGTGCACCAAAAAAAGTCAAAATTTTTACACATAGACCCCATCAAACGGTAGAAATTGGCCGGGATTGCTCTCATGTGCGTTACGGGGCCTCGTTTCTCTCGCTCCGAATTCCCTGGAGCTGGCAAAACGCTCATTTTAGTGTCGCCAAATATCCGAACGTCACGAAACTTCCACACGCTTTCCAGCAGATTTGCTCGTGCACCAAAAAAAGTCAAAATTTTTACACATAGACCCCATCAAACGGTAGAAATTGGCCGGGATTGCTCTCATGTGCGTTACGGGGCCTCGTTTCTCTCGCTCCGAATTCCCTGGAGCTGGAAACGCTCATTTTAGTGTCGCCAAATATCGCGAACGTCACGAACTTCCACACGCTTTCCAGCAGATTTGCTCGTGCACCAAAAAAAGTCAAAATTTTTACACATAGACCCCATCAAACGGTAGAAATTGGCCGGGATTGCTCTCATGTGCGTTACGGGGCCTCGTTTCTCTCGCTCCGAATTCCTGGAGCTGGCAAAACGCTCATTTTAGTGTCGCCAAATATCGTCCGAACGTCACGAAACTTCCACACGCTTTTCCAAAAAAGTCACACATAGACCCCATCAAACGGTAGAAATTGGCCGGGATTGCTCTCATGTGCGTTACGGGGCCTCGTTTCTCTCGCTCCGAATTCCCTGGAGCTGGCAAACGCTCATTTTAGTGTCGCCAAATATCGTCCGAACGTCACGAACTTCCACACGCTTTCCAGCAGATTTGCTCGTGCACCAAAAAAAGTCAAAATTTTACACATAGACCCCATCAAACGGTAGAAATTGGCCGGGATTGCTCTCATGTGCGTTACGGGGCCTCGTTTCTCTCGCTCCGAATTCCCTGGAGCTGGAAACGCTCATTTTAGTGTCGCCAAATATCGTCCGAACGTCACGAAACTTCCACACGCTTTCCAGCAGATTTGCTCGTGCACCAAAAAAAGTCAAAATTTTTACACATAGACCCCATCAAACGGTAGAAATTGGCCGGGATTGCTCTCATGTGCGTTACGGGGCCTCGTTTCTCTCGCTCCGAATTCCCTGGAGCTGGCAAAACGCTCATTTTAGTGTCGCCAAATATCGTCCGAACGTCACGAAACTTCCACACGCTTTCCAGCAGATTTGCTCGTGCACCAAAAAAAGTCAAAATTTTTACACATAGACCCCATCAAACGGTAGAAATTGGCCGGGATTGCTCTCATGTGCGTTACGGGGCCTCGTTTCTCTCGCTCCGAATTCCCTGGAGCTGGCAAAACGCTCATTTAGTGTCGCCAAATATCGTCCGAACGTCACGAAACTTCCACACGCTTTCCAGCAGATTTGCTCGTGCACCAAAAAAAGTCAAAATTTTTACACATAGACCCCATCAAACGGTAGAAATTGGCCGGGATTGCTCTCATGTGCGTTACGGGGCCTCGTTTCTCTCGCTCCGAATTCCCTGGAGCTGGAAACGCTCATTTTAGTGTCGCCAAATATCGTCCGAACGTCACGAAACTTCCACACGCTTTCCAGCAGATTTGCTCGTGCACCAAAAAAAGTCAAAATTTTTACACATAGACCCCATCAAACGGTAGAAATTGGCCGGGATTGCTCTCATGTGCGTTACGGGGCCTCGTTTCTCTCGCTCCGAATTCCCTGGAGCTGGCAAAACGCATTTTAGTGTCGCCAAATATCGTACGAACGTCACGAACTTCCACACGCTTTCCAGCAGATTTGCTCGTGCACCAAAAAAAGTCAAAATTTTTACACATAGACCCCATCAAACGGTAGAAATTGGCCGGGATTGCTCTCATGTGCGTTACGGGGCCTCGTTTCTCTCGCTCCGAATTCCCTGGAGCTGGCAAAACGCTCATTTTAGTGTCGCCAAATATCGTCCGAACGTCACGAACTTCCACAGATTTTCCAGCACACAATAGACCCATCAAACGGTAGAAATTGGCCGGGATTGCTCTCATGTGCGTTACGGGGCCTCGTTTCTCTCGCTCCGAATTCCCTGGAGCTGGCAAAACGCTCATTTTAGTGTCGCCAAATATCGTCCGAACGTCACGAAACTTCCACACGCTTTCCAGCAGATTTGCTCGTGCACCAAAAAAAGTCAAAATTTTACACATAGACCCCATCAAACGGTAGAAATTGGCCGGGATTGCTCTCATGTGCGTTACGGGGCCTCGTTTCTCTCGCTCCGAATTCCCTGGAGCTGGCAAAACGCTCATTTTAGTGTCGCCAAATATCGTCCGAACGTCACGAAACTTCCACACGCTTTCCCAGCAGATTTGCTCGTGCACCAAAAAAAGTCAAAATTTTTACACATAGACCCCATCAAACGGTAGAAATTGGCCGGGATTGCTCTCATGTGCGTTACGGGGCCTCGTTTCTCTCGCTCCGAATTCCCTGGAGCTGGCAAAACGCTCATTTTAGTGTCGCCAAATATCGTCCGAACGTCACGAAACTTCCACACGCTTTCCAGCAGATTTGCTCGTGCACCAAAAAAAGTCAAAATTTTTACACATAGACCCCATCAAACGGTAGAAATTGGCCGGGATTGCTCTCATGTGCGTTACGGGGCCTCGTTTCTCTCGCTCCGAATTCCCTGGAGCTGGAAACGCTCATTTAGTGTCGCCAAATATCGTCCGAACGTCACGAACTTCCACACGCTTTCCAGCAGATTTGCTCGTGCACCAAAAAAGTCAAAATTTTACACATAGACCCCATCAAACGGTAGAAATTGGCCGGGATTGCTCTCATGTGCGTTACGGGGCCTCGTTTCTCTCGCTCCGAATTCCCTGGAGCTGGAAACGCTCATTTTAGTGTCGCCAAATATCGTCCGAACGTCACGAACTTCCACACGCTTTCCAGCAGATTTGCTCGTGCACCAAAAAAAGTCAAAATTTTTACACATAGACCCCATCAAACGGTAGAAATTGGCCGGGATTGCTCTCATGTGCGTTACGGGGCCTCGTTTCTCTCGCTCCGAATTCCCTGGAGCTGGCAAAACGCTCATTTTAGTGTCGCCAAATATCGTCCGAACGTCACGAAACTTCCACACGCTTTCCAGCAGATTTGCTCGTGCACCAAAAAAAGTCAAAATTTTTACACATAGACCCCATCAAACGGTAGAAATTGGCCGGGATTGCTCTCATGTGCGTTACGGGGCCTCGTTTCTCTCGCTCCGAATTCCCTGGAGCTGGCAAAACGCTCATTTTAGTGTCGCCAAATATCGTCCGAACGTCACGAAACTTCCACACGCTTTCCAGCAGATTTGCTCGTGCACCAAAAAAAGTCAAAATTTTTACACATAGACCCCATCAAACGGTAGAAATTGGCCGGGATTGCTCTCATGTGCGTTACGGGGCCTCGTTTCTCTCGCTCCGAATTCCCTGGAGCTGGCAAAACGCTCTTTAGTGTCGCCAAATATCGTCCGAACGTCACGAAACTTCCACACGCTTTCCAGCAGATTTGCTCGTGCACCAAAAAAAGTCAAATTTTTTACACATAGACCCCATCAAACGGTAGAAATTGGCCGGGATTGCTCTCATGTGCGTTACGGGGCCTCGTTTCTCTCGCTCCGAATTCCCTGGAGCTGGCAAAACGCTCATTTTAGTGTCGCCAAATATCGTCCGAACGTCACGAAACTTCCACACGCTTTCCAGCAGATTTGCTCGTGCACCAAAAAAAGTCAAAATTTTACACATAGACCCCATCAAACGGTAGAAATTGGCCGGGATTGCTCTCATGTGCGTTACGGGGCCTCGTTTCTCTCGCTCCGAATTCCCTGGAGCTGGAAACGCTCATTTTAGTGTCGCCAAATATCGTCCGAACGTCACGAAACTTCCACAGCTTTCCAGCAGATTTGCTCGTGCACCAAAAAAAGTCAAAATTTTTACACATAGACCCCATCAAACGGTAGAAATTGGCCGGGATTGCTCTCATGTGCGTTACGGGGCCTCGTTTCTCTCGCTCCGAATTCCCTGGAGCTGGCAAAACGCTCATTTTAGTGTCGCCAAATATCGTCCGAACGTCACGAAACTTCCACACGCTTTCCAGCAGATTTGCTCGTGCACCAAAAAAAGTCAAAATTTTTACACATAGACCCCATCAAACGGTAGAAATTGGCCGGGATTGCTCTCATGTGCGTTACGGGGCCTCGTTTCTCTCGCTCCGAATTCCCTGGAGCTGGCAAACGCTCATTTTAGTGTCGCCAAATATCGTCCGAACGTCACGAAACTTTCCACAGCTTCGTGCACCAAAAAAAGTCAAATTTTTACACATAGACCCCATCAAACGGTAGAAATTGGCCGGGATTGCTCTCATGTGCGTTACGGGGCCTCGTTTCTCTCGCTCCGAATTCCCTGGAGCTGGCAAAACGCTCATTTAGTGTCGCCAAATATCGTCCGAACGTCACGAAACTTCCACACGCTTTCCAGCAGATTTGCTCGTGCACCAAAAAAAGTCAAAATTTTTACACATAGACCCCATCAAACGGTAGAAATTGGCCGGGATTGCTCTCATGTGCGTTACGGGGCCTCGTTTCTCTCGCTCCGAATTCCCTGGAGCTGGCAAAACGCTCATTTTAGTGTCGCCAAATATCGTCCGAACGTCACGAAACTTCCACACGCTTTCCAGCAGATTTGCTCGTGCACCAAAAAAGTCAAAATTTTTACACATAGACCCCATCAAACGGTAGAAATTGGCCGGGATTGCTCTCATGTGCGTTACGGGGCCTCGTTTCTCTCGCTCCGAATTCCCTGGAGCTGGCAAAACGCTCATTTAGTGTCGCCAAATATCGTCCGAACGTCACGAACTTCCACACGCTTTCCAGCAGATTTGCTCGTGCACCAAAAAAAGTCAAAATTTTACACATAGACCCCATCAAACGGTAGAAATTGGCCGGGATTGCTCTCATGTGCGTTACGGGGCCTCGTTTCTCTCGCTCCGAATTCCCTGGAGCTGGCAAAACGCTCATTTTAGTGTCGCCAAATATCGTCCGAACGTCACGAAACTTCCACACGCTTTCCCAGCAGATTTGCTCGTGCACCAAAAAAAGTCAAAATTTTTACACATAGACCCCATCAAACGGTAGAAATTGGCCGGGATTGCTCTCATGTGCGTTACGGGGCCTCGTTTCTCTCGCTCCGAATTCCCTGGAGCTGGAAACGCTCATTTTAGTGTCGCCAAATATCGTCCGAACGTCACGAACTTCCACACGCTTTCCAGCAGATTTGCTCGTGCACCAAAAAAGTCAAAATTTTTACACATAGACCCCATCAAACGGTAGAAATTGGCCGGGATTGCTCTCATGTGCGTTACGGGGCCTCGTTTCTCTCGCTCCGAATTCCCTGGAGCTGGAAACGCATTTTAGTGTCGCCAAATATCGTACGAACGTCACGAACTTCCACACGCTTTCCAGCAGATTTGCTCGTGCACCAAAAAAAGTCAAAATTTTACACATAGACCCATCAAACGGTAGAAATTGGCCGGGATTGCTCTCATGTGCGTTACGGGGCCTCGTTTCTCTCGCTCCGAATTCCCTGGAGCTGGCAAAACGCTCATTTTAGTGTCGCCAAATATCGTCCGAACGTCACGAAACTTCCACACGCTTTCCCAGCAGATTTGCTCGTGCACCAAAAAAAGTCAAAATTTTTACACATAGACCCCATCAAACGGTAGAAATTGGCCGGGATTGCTCTCATGTGCGTTACGGGCCTCGTTTCTCTCGCTCCGAATTCCCTGGAGCTGGCAAAACGCTCATTTAGTGTCGCCAAATATCGTCCGAACGTCACGAAACTTCCACACGCTTTCCAGCAGATTTGCTCGTGCACCAAAAAAAGTCAAAATTTTACACATAGACCCCATCAAACGGTAGAAATTGGCCGGGATTGCTCTCATGTGCGTTACGGGGCCTCGTTTCTCTCGCTCCGAATTCCCTGGAGCTGGCAAAACGATTTTAGTGTCGCCAAATATCGTCCGAACGTCACGAAACTTCCACACGCTTTCCAGCAGATTTGCTCGTGCACCAAAAAAAGTCAAAATTTTTACACATAGACCCCATCAAACGGTAGAAATTGGCCGGGATTGCTCTCATGTGCGTTACGGGGCCTCGTTTCTCTCGCTCCGAATTCCCTGGAGCTGGAAATCGCTCATTTTAGTGTCGCCAAATATATCGAAACGTCACGAACTTCCACACGCTTTCCAGCAGATTTGCTCGTGCACCAAAAAAAGTCAAAATTTTTACACATAGACCCCATCAAACGGTAGAAATTGGCCGGGATTGCTCTCATGTGCGTTACGGGGCCTCGTTTCTCTCGCTCCGAATTCCCTGGAGCTGGCAAAACGCTCATTTTAGTGTCGCCAAATATCGTCCGAACGTCACGAACTTCCACACGCTTTCCAGCAGATTTGCTCGTGCACCAAAAAAAGTCAAAATTTTACACATAGACCCCATCAAACGGTAGAAATTGGCCGGGATTGCTCTCATGTGCGTTACGGGGCCTCGTTTCTCTCGCTCCGAATTCCCTGGAGCTGGCAAAACGCTCATTTTAGTGTCGCCAAATATCGTCCGAACGTCACGAAACTTCCACACGCTTTCCCAGCAGATTTGCTCGTGCACCAAAAAAAGTCAAAATTTTACACATAGACCCCATCAAACGGTAGAAATTGGCCGGGATTGCTCTCATGTGCGTTACGGGGCCTCGTTTCTCTCGCTCCGAATTCCCTGGAGCTGGCAAAACGCTCATTTAGTGTCGCCAAATATCGTCCGAACGTCACGAAACTTCCACACGCTTTCCAGCAGATTTGCTCGTGCACCAAAAAAAGTCAAAATTTTTACACATAGACCCCATCAAACGGTAGAAATTGGCCGGGATTGCTCTCATGTGCGTTACGGGGCCTCGTTTCTCTCGCTCCGAATTCCCTGGAGCTGGCAAAACGCTCTTTAGTGTCGCCAAATATCGTCCGAACGTCACGAAACTTCCACACGCTTTCCAGCAGATTTGCTCGTGCACCAAAAAAAGTCAAAATTTTTACACATAGACCCCATCAAACGGTAGAAATTGGCCGGGATTGCTCTCATGTGCGTTACGGGGCCTCGTTTCTCTCGCTCCGAATTCCCTGGAGCTGGCAAAACGCTCATTTTGTCGCCAAATATCGTCCGAACGTCACGAAACTTCCACGCTTTCCAGCAGATTTGCTCGTGCACCAAAAAAAGTCAAAATTTTACACATAGACCCCATCAAACGGTAGAAATTGGCCGGGATTGCTCTCATGTGCGTTACGGGGCCTCGTTTCTCGCTCCGAATTCCCTGGAGCTGGCAAACGCTCATTTAGTGTCGCCAAATATCGTACGAACGTCACGAAACTTCCACACGCTTTCCAGCAGATTTGCTCGTGCACCAAAAAAAGTCAAAATTTTACACATAGACCCCATCAAACGGTAGAAATTGGCCGGGATTGCTCTCATGTGCGTTACGGGGCCTCGTTTCTCTCGCTCCGAATTCCCTGGAGCTGGAAACGCTCATTTAGTGTCGCCAATATCGTCCGAACGTCACGAAACTTCCACAGCTTTCCAGCAGATTTGCCGTGCACCAAAAAAAGTCAAAATTTTACACATAGACCCCATCAAACGGTAGAAATTGGCCGGGATTGCTCTCATGTGCGTTACGGGGCCTCGTTCTCTCGCTCCGAATTCCCTGGAGCTGGCAAAACGCTCATTTAGTGTCGCCAAATATCGTCCGAACGTCACGAAACTTCCACACGCTGTGCACCAAAAAGCAAAATTTTTACACATAGACCCCATCAAACGGTAGAAATTGGCGGGATTGCTCTCATGTGCGTTACGGGCCTCGTTTCTCTCGCTCCGAATTCCCTGGAGCTGGCAAAACGCTCATTAGTGTCGCCAAATATCGTCCGAACGTCACGAACTTCCACACGCTTTTCCAGCAGATTTGCTCGTGCACCAAAAAAAGTCAAATTTACACATAGACCCCATCAAACGGTAGAAATTGGCCGGGATTGCTCTCATGTGCGTTACGGGGCCTCGTTTCTCTCGCTCCGAATTCCCTGGAGCTGGCAAACGTCATTTTAGTGTCGCCAAATATCGTCCGAACGTCACGAAACTTCCACAGCTTTCCCAGCAGATTTGCTCGTGCACCAAAAAAGTCAAATTTTACACATAGCCCATCAAACGGTAGAAATTGGCGGGATTGCTCTCATGTGCGTTAGGGCCTCGTTTCTCTCGCTCCGAATTCCCGGAGCTGGCAAAACGCTATTTTAGTGTCGCCAATATCGTCGAACGTCACGAAACTTCCACGCTTTTCAGCAGATTTGCAGTGCACAAAAAAGTCAAAATTTTTACACATAGAACCCATCAAACGGTAGAAATTGGCCGGGATTGCTCTCATGTGCGTTACGGGGCCTCGTTTTCTCGCTCCGAATTCCCTGGAGCTGGCAAAACGCTCATTTTAGTGTCGCCAAATATCGTCCGAACGTCACGAAACTTCCACACGCTTTCCAGCAGATTTGCTCGTGCACCAAAAAAAGTCAAAATTTTTACACATAGACCCCATCAAACGGTAGAAATTGGCCGGGATTGCTCTCATGTGCGTTACGGGGCCTCGTTTCTCTCGCTCCGAATTCCCTGGAGCTGGAAACGCTCATTTTAGTGTCGCCAAATATCGTCCGAACGTCACGAAACTTCCACACGCTTTCCAGCAGATTTGCTCGTGCACCAAAAAAAGTCAAAATTTTTACACATAGACCCCATCAAACGGTAGAAATTGGCCGGGATTGCTCTCATGTGCGTTACGGGGCCTCGTTTCTCTCGCTCCGAATTCCCTGGAGCTGGCAAAACGCTCATTTTAGTGTCGCCAAATATCGTCCGAACGTCACGAAACTTCCACACGCTTTCCAGCAGATTTGCTCGTGCAAAAAAAGTCAAAATTTTTACACATAGACCCCATCAAACGGTAGAAATTGGCCGGGATTGCTCTCATGTGCGTTACGGGGCCTCGTTTCTCTCGCTCCGAATTCCCTGGAGCTGGCAAACGCTCATTTTAGTGTCGCCAAATATCGTCCGAACGTCACGAACTTCCACACGCTTTCCAGCAGATTTGCTCGTGCACCAAAAAAAGTCAAAATTTTACACATAGACCCCATCAAACGGTAGAAATTGGCCGGGATTGCTCTCATGTGCGTTACGGGGCCTCGTTTCTCTCGCTCCGAATTCCCTGGAGCTGGAAACGCATTTTAGTGTCGCCAAATATCGTACGAACGTCACGAACTTCCACACGCTTTCCAGCAGATTTGCTCGTGCACCAAAAAAAGTCAAAATTTTTACACATAGACCCCATCAAACGGTAGAAATTGGCCGGGATTGCTCTCATGTGCGTTACGGGGCCTCGTTTCTCTCGCTCCGAATTCCCTGGAGCTGGCAAAACGCTCATTTTAGTGTCGCCAAATATCGTCCGAACGTCACGAAACTTCCACACGCTTTCCCAGCAGATTTGCTCGTGCACCAAAAAAAGTCAAAATTTTTACACATAGACCCCATCAAACGGTAGAAATTGGCCGGGATTGCTCTCATGTGCGTTACGGGGCCTCGTTTCTCTCGCTCCGAATTCCCTGGAGCTGGCAAAACGCTCATTTTAGTGTCGCCAAATATCGTCCGAACGTCACGAAACTTCCACACGCTTTCCAGCAGATTTGCTCGTGCACCAAAAAAAGTCAAAATTTTTACACATAGACCCCATCAAACGGTAGAAATTGGCCGGGATTGCTCTCATGTGCGTTACGGGGCCTCGTTTCTCTCGCTCCGAATTCCCTGGAGCTGGAAAACGCATTTTAGTGTCGCCAAATATCGTACGAACGTCACGAACTTCCACAGCTTTTCCAGCAGATTTGCTCGTGCACCAAAAAAAGTCAAAATTTTTACACATAGACCCCATCAAACGGTAGAAATTGGCCGGGATTGCTCTCATGTGCGTTACGGGGCCTCGTTTCTCTCGCTCCGAATTCCCTGGAGCTGGCAAAACGCTCATTTAGTGTCGCCAAATATCGTCCGAACGTCACGAAACTTCCACACGCTTTCCAGCAGATTTGCTCGTGCACCAAAAAAAGTCAAAATTTTTACACATAGACCCCATCAAACGGTAGAAATTGGCCGGGATTGCTCTCATGTGCGTTACGGGGCCTCGTTTCTCTCGCTCCGAATTCCCTGGAGCTGGCAAAACGCTCATTTTAGTGTCGCCAAATATCGTACGAACGTCACGAAACTTCCACACGCTTTCCAGCAGATTTGCTCGTGCACCAAAAAAAGTCAAAATTTTTACACATAGACCCCATCAAACGGTAGAAATTGGCCGGGATTGCTCTCATGTGCGTTACGGGGCCTCGTTTCTCTCGCTCCGAATTCCCTGGAGCTGGAAACGCATTTTAGTGTCGCCAAATATCGTCCGAACGTCACGAAACTTCCACACGCTTTCCAGCAGATTTGCTCGTGCACCAAAAAAAGTCAAAATTTTTACACATAGACCCCATCAAACGGTAGAAATTGGCCGGGATTGCTCTCATGTGCGTTACGGGGCCTCGTTTCTCTCGCTCCGAATTCCCTGGAGCTGGCAAAACGCTTTTAGTGTCGCCAAATATCGTCCGAACGTCACGAAACTTCCACACGCTTTCCAGCAGATTTGCTCGTGCACCAAAAAAAGTCAAAATTTTTACACATAGACCCCATCAAACGGTAGAAATTGGCCGGGATTGCTCTCATGTGCGTTACGGGGCCTCGTTTCTCTCGCTCCGAATTCCCTGGAGCTGGAAACGCTTTTAGTGTCGCCAAATATCGTACGAACGTCACGAACTTCCACACGCTTTCCAGCAGATTTGCTCGTGCACCAAAAAAAGTCAAAATTTTACACATAGACCCCATCAAACGGTAGAAATTGGCCGGGATTGCTCTCATGTGCGTTACGGGGCCTCGTTTCTCTCGCTCCGAATTCCCTGGAGCTGGAAACGCATTTTAGTGTCGCCAAATATCGTCCGAACGTCACGAACTTCCACACGCTTTCCAGCAGATTTGCTCGTGCACCAAAAAAAGTCAAAATTTTTACACATAGACCCCATCAAACGGTAGAAATTGGCCGGGATTGCTCTCATGTGCGTTACGGGGCCTCGTTTCTCTCGCTCCGAATTCCCTGGAGCTGGCAAAACGCTCATTTTAGTGTCGCCAAATATCGTCCGAACGTCACGAAACTTCCACACGCTTTCCAGCAGATTTGCTCGTGCACCAAAAAAGTCAAAATTTTTACACATAGACCCCATCAAACGGTAGAAATTGGCCGGGATTGCTCTCATGTGCGTTACGGGGCCTCGTTTCTCTCGCTCCGAATTCCCTGGAGCTGGCAAAACGCTCATTTAGTGTCGCCAAATATCGTCCGAACGTCACGAAACTTCCACACGCTTTCCAGCAGATTTGCTCGTGCACCAAAAAAAGTCAAAATTTTTACACATAGACCCCATCAAACGGTAGAAATTGGCCGGGATTGCTCTCATGTGCGTTACGGGGCCTCGTTTCTCTCGCTCCGAATTCCCTGGAGCTGGAAACGCTCATTTTAGTGTCGCCAAATATCGTCCGAACGTCACGAACTTCCACACTTTCCAGCAGATTTGCTCGTGCACCAAAAAAAGTCAAAATTTTTACACATAGACCCCATCAAACGGTAGAAATTGGCCGGGATTGCTCTCATGTGCGTTACGGGGCCTCGTTTCTCTCGCTCCGAATTCCCTGGAGCTGGCAAAACGCTCATTTTAGTGTCGCCAAATATCGTCCGAACGTCACGAAACTTCCACACGCTTTCCAGCAGATTTGCTCGTGCACCAAAAAAAGTCAAAATTTTTACACATAGACCCCATCAAACGGTAGAAATTGGCCGGGATTGCTCTCATGTGCGTTACGGGGCCTCGTTTCTCTCGCTCCGAATTCCCTGGAGCTGGCAAAACGCTCATTTTAGTGTCGCCAAATATCGTCCGAACGTCACGAAACTTCCACACGCTTTTCCAGCAGATTTGCTCGTGCACCAAAAAAAGTCAAAATTTTTACACATAGACCCCATCAAACGGTAGAAATTGGCCGGGATTGCTCTCATGTGCGTTACGGGGCCTCGTTTCTCTCGCTCCGAATTCCCTGGAGCTGGCAAAACGCTCATTTTAGTGTCGCCAAATATCGTCCGAACGTCACGAAACTTCCACACGCTTTCCAGCAGATTTGCTCGTGCACCAAAAAAAGTCAAAATTTTTACACATAGACCCCATCAAACGGTAGAAATTGGCCGGGATTGCTCTCATGTGCGTTACGGGGCCTCGTTTCTCTCGCTCCGAATTCCCTGGAGCTGGCAAAACGCTCATTTAGTGTCGCCAAATATCGTCCGAACGTCACGAAACTTCCACACGCTTTCCAGCAGATTTGCTCGTGCACCAAAAAAAGTCAAAATTTTTACACATAGACCCCATCAAACGGTAGAAATTGGCCGGGATTGCTCTCATGTGCGTTACGGGGCCTCGTTTCTCTCGCTCCGAATTCCCTGGAGCTGGCAAAACGCTCATTTTAGTGTCGCCAAATATCGTCCGAACGTCACGAAACTTCCACACGCTTTCCAGCAGATTTGCTCGTGCACCAAAAAAAGTCAAAATTTTTACACATAGACCCCATCAAACGGTAGAAATTGGCCGGGATTGCTCTCATGTGCGTTACGGGGCCTCGTTTCTCTCGCTCCGAATTCCCTGGAGCTGGCAAAACGCTCATTTTAGTGTCGCCAAATATCGTCCGAACGTCACGAAACTTCCACACGCTTTCCAGCAGATTTGCTCGTGCACCAAAAAAAGTCAAAATTTTTACACATAGACCCCATCAAACGGTAGAAATTGGCCGGGATTGCTCTCATGTGCGTTACGGGGCCTCGTTTCTCTCGCTCCGAATTCCCTGGAGCTGGAAACGCTCATTTTAGTGTCGCCAAATATCGTCCGAACGTCACGAAACTTCCACACGCTTTCCAGCAGATTTGCTCGTGCACCAAAAAAAGTCAAAATTTTACACATAGACCCCATCAAACGGTAGAAATTGGCCGGGATTGCTCTCATGTGCGTTACGGGGCCTCGTTTCTCTCGCTCCGAATTCCCTGGAGCTGGCAAAACGCTCATTTTAGTGTCGCCAAATATCGTCCGAACGTCACGAACTTCCACACGCTTTCCAGCAGATTTGCTCGTGCACCAAAAAAAGTCAAAATTTTACACATAGACCCCATCAAACGGTAGAAATTGGCCGGGATTGCTCTCATGTGCGTTACGGGGCCTCGTTTCTCTCGCTCCGAATTCCCTGGAGCTGGCAAAACGCTCAGTGTCGCCAAATATCGTCCGAACGTCACGAAACTTCCACACGCTTTCCAAAAAAAGTCAAAACATAGACCCATCAAACGGTAGAAATTGGCCGGGATTGCTCTCATGTGCGTTACGGGGCCTCGTTTCTCTCGCTCCGAATTCCCTGGAGCTGGCAAAACGCTCATTTTAGTGTCGCCAAATATCGTCCGAACGTCACGAAACTTCCACACGCTTTCCAGCAGATTTGCTCGTGCACCAAAAAAAGTCAAAATTTTTACACATAGACCCCATCAAACGGTAGAAATTGGCCGGGATTGCTCTCATGTGCGTTACGGGGCCTCGTTTCTCTCGCTCCGAATTCCCTGGAGCTGGAAACGCTCATTTTAGTGTCGCCAAATATCGTCCGAACGTCACGAAACTTCCACACGCTTTCCAGCAGATTTGCTCGTGCACCAAAAAAAGTCAAAATTTTTACACATAGACCCCATCAAACGGTAGAAATTGGCCGGGATTGCTCTCATGTGCGTTACGGGGCCTCGTTTCTCTCGCTCCGAATTCCCTGGAGCTGGAAACGCTCATTTTAGTGTCGCCAAATATCGTCCGAACGTCACGAACTTCCACACGCTTTCCAGCAGATTTGCTCGTGCACCAAAAAAAGTCAAAATTTTACACATAGACCCCATCAAACGGTAGAAATTGGCCGGGATTGCTCTCATGTGCGTTACGGGGCCTCGTTTCTCTCGCTCCGAATTCCCTGGAGCTGGCAAAACGCTCATTTTAGTGTCGCCAAATACGTCCGAACGTCACGAAACTTCCACACGCTTTCCAGCAGATTTGCTCGTGCACCAAAAAAAGTCAAAATTTTTACACATAGACCCCATCAAACGGTAGAAATTGGCCGGGATTGCTCTCATGTGCGTTACGGGGCCTCGTTTCTCTCGCTCCGAATTCCCTGGAGCTGGCAAACGCTCATTTTAGTGTCGCCAAATATCGTCCGAACGTCACGAAACTTCCACACGCTTTCCAGCAGATTTGCTCGTGCACCAAAAAAAGTCAAAATTTTTACACATAGACCCCATCAAACGGTAGAAATTGGCCGGGATTGCTCTCATGTGCGTTACGGGGCCTCGTTTCTCTCGCTCCGAATTCCCTGGAGCTGGCAAAACGCTCATTTTAGTGTCGCCAAATATCGTCCGAACGTCACGAAACTTCCACACGCTTTCCAGCAGATTTGCTCGTGCAAAAAAAGTCAAAATTTTTACACATAGACCCCATCAAACGGTAGAAATTGGCCGGGATTGCTCTCATGTGCGTTACGGGGCCTCGTTTCTCTCGCTCCGAATTCCCTGGAGCTGGCAAAACGCTCATTTAGTGTCGCCAAATATCGTCCGAACGTCACGAAACTTCCACACGCTTTCCCAGCAGATTTGCTCGTGCACCAAAAAAAGTCAAAATTTTTACACATAGACCCCATCAAACGGTAGAAATTGGCCGGGATTGCTCTCATGTGCGTTACGGGGCCTCGTTTCTCTCGCTCCGAATTCCCTGGAGCTGGAAACGCTCATTTAGTGTCGCCAAATATCGCGAACGTCACGAAACTTCCACACGCTTTCCAGCAGATTTGCTCGTGCACCAAAAAAAGTCAAAATTTTTACACATAGACCCCATCAAACGGTAGAAATTGGCCGGGATTGCTCTCATGTGCGTTACGGGGCCTCGTTTCTCTCGCTCCGAATTCCCTGGAGCTGGCAAAACGCTCATTTTAGTGTCGCCAAATATCGTCCGAACGTCACGAAACTTCCACACGTTTTCCCAGCAGATTTGCTCGTGCACCAAAAAAAGTCAAAATGTTTACACATAGACCCCATCAAACGGTAGAAATTGGCCGGGATTGCTCTCATGTGCGTTACGGGGCCTCGTTTCTCTCGCTCCGAATTCCCTGGAGCTGGCAAAACGCTCATTTTAGTGTCGCCAAATATCGTCCGAACGTCACGAAACTTCCACACGCTTTCCAGCAGATTTGCTCGTGCACCAAAAAAAGTCAAAATTTTTACACATAGACCCCATCAAACGGTAGAAATTGGCCGGGATTGCTCTCATGTGCGTTACGGGGCCTCGTTTCTCTCGCTCCGAATTCCCTGGAGCTGGCAAAACGCTCATTTTAGTGTCGCCAAATATCGTCCGAACGTCACGAAACTTCCACACGCTTTCCAGCAGATTTGCTCGTGCACCAAAAAAAGTCAAAATTTTTACACATAGACCCCATCAAACGGTAGAAATTGGCCGGGATTGCTCTCATGTGCGTTACGGGGCCTCGTTTCTCTCGCTCCGAATTCCCTGGAGCTGGCAAAACGCTCATTTAGTGTCGCCAAATATCGTCCGAACGTCACGAAACTTCCACACGCTTTCCAGCAGATTTGCTCGTGCACCAAAAAAAGTCAAAATTTTTACACATAGACCCCATCAAACGGTAGAAATTGGCCGGGATTGCTCTCATGTGCGTTACGGGGCCTCGTTTCTCTCGCTCCGAATTCCCTGGAGCTGGCAAAACGCTCATTTTAGTGTCGCCAAATATCGTCCGAACGTCACGAAACTTCCACACGCTTTCCAGCAGATTTGCTCGTGCACCAAAAAAAGTCAAAATTTTTACACATAGACCCCATCAAACGGTAGAAATTGGCCGGGATTGCTCTCATGTGCGTTACGGGGCCTCGTTTCTCTCGCTCCGAATTCCCTGGAGCTGGCAAAACGCTCATTTTAGTGTCGCCAAATATCGTCCGAACGTCACGAAACTTCCACACGCTTTCCAGCAGATTTGCTCGTGCACCAAAAAAAGTCAAAATTTTTACACATAGACCCCATCAAACGGTAGAAATTGGCCGGGATTGCTCTCATGTGCGTTACGGGGCCTCGTTTCTCTCGCTCCGAATTCCCTGGAGCTGGCAAAACGCTCATTTTAGTGTCGCCAAATATCGTCCGAACGTCACGAAACTTCCACACGCTTTTGCACCAAAAAAAGTCAAATTTTTACACATAGACCCCATCAAACGGTAGAAATTGGCCGGGATTGCTCTCATGTGCGTTACGGGGCCTCGTTTCTCTCGCTCCGAATTCCCTGGAGCTGGAAACGCTCATTTTAGTGTCGCCAAATATCGTCCGAACGTCACGAAACTTCCACAGCTTTCCAGCAGATTTGCTCGTGCACCAAAAAAAGTCAAAATTTTACACATAGACCCCATCAAACGGTAGAAATTGGCCGGGATTGCTCTCATGTGCGTTACGGGGCCTCGTTTCTCTCGCTCCGAATTCCCTGGAGCTGGCAAAACGCTCATTTTAGTGTCGCCAAATATCGTCCGAACGTCACGAAACTTCCACACGCTTTCCAGCAGATTTGCTCGTGCACCAAAAAAAGTCAAAATTTTTACACATAGACCCCATCAAACGGTAGAAATTGGCCGGGATTGCTCTCATGTGCGTTACGGGGCCTCGTTTCTCTCGCTCCGAATTCCCTGGAGCTGGAAACGCTCATTTTAGTGTCGCCAAATATCGTCCGAACGTCACGAAACTTCCACACGCTTTCCAGCAGATTTGCTCGTGCACCAAAAAAAGTCAAAATTTTTACACATAGACCCCATCAAACGGTAGAAATTGGCCGGGATTGCTCTCATGTGCGTTACGGGGCCTCGTTTCTCTCGCTCCGAATTCCCTGGAGCTGGAAATCGCTCATTTTAGTGTCGCCAAATATCGTCCGAACGTCACGAACTTCCACACGCTTTCCAGCAGATTTGCTCGTGCACCAAAAAAAGTCAAAATTTTTACACATAGACCCCATCAAACGGTAGAAATTGGCCGGGATTGCTCTCATGTGCGTTACGGGGCCTCGTTTCTCTCGCTCCGAATTCCCTGGAGCTGGCAAAACGCTCATTTAGTGTCGCCAAATATCGTCCGAACGTCACGAAACTTCCACACGCTTTCCAGCAGATTTGCTCGTGCACCAAAAAAAGTCAAAATTTTTACACATAGACCCCATCAAACGGTAGAAATTGGCCGGGATTGCTCTCATGTGCGTTACGGGGCCTCGTTTCTCTCGCTCCGAATTCCCTGGAGCTGGCAAAACGCTCATTTAGTGTCGCCAAATATCGTCCGAACGTCACGAAACTTCCACACGCTTTCCCAGCAGATTTGCTCGTGCACCAAAAAAAGTCAAAATTTTTACACATAGACCCCATCAAACGGTAGAAATTGGCCGGGATTGCTCTCATGTGCGTTACGGGGCCTCGTTTCTCTCGCTCCGAATTCCCTGGAGCTGGCAAAACGCTCATTTAGTGTCGCCAAATATCGTCCGAACGTCACGAAACTTCCACACGCTTTCCAGCAGATTTGCTCGTGCACCAAAAAAAGTCAAAATTTTTACACATAGACCCCATCAAACGGTAGAAATTGGCCGGGATTGCTCTCATGTGCGTTACGGGGCCTCGTTTCTCTCGCTCCGAATTCCCTGGAGCTGGCAAAACGCTCATTTAGTGTCGCCAAATATCGTCCGAACGTCACGAAACTTCCACACGCTTTCCAGCAGATTTGCTCGTGCACCAAAAAAAGTCAAAATTTTTACACATAGACCCCATCAAACGGTAGAAATTGGCCGGGATTGCTCTCATGTGCGTTACGGGGCCTCGTTTCTCTCGCTCCGAATTCCCTGGAGGGCAAAACGCTCATTTTAGTGTCGCCAAATATCGTCCGAACGTCACGAAACTTCCACACTTTTCCAGCAGATTTGCTCGTGCACCAAAAAAAGTCAAAATTTTTACACATAGACCCCATCAAACGGTAGAAATTGGCCGGGATTGCTCTCATGTGCGTTACGGGGCCTCGTTTCTCTCGCTCCGAATTCCCTGGAGCTGGCAAAACGCTCATTTTAGTGTCGCCAAATATCGTCCGAACGTCACGAAACTTCCACACAGATTTTCGTCCAAAAAGTCAAAATTTTTACACATAGACCCCATCAAACGGTAGAAATTGGCCGGGATTGCTCTCATGTGCGTTACGGGGCCTCGTTTCTCTCGCTCCGAATTCCCTGGAGCTGGAAACGCTCATTTAGTGTCGCCAAATATCGTCCGAACGTCACGAAACTTCCACACGCTTTCCAGCAGATTTGCTCGTGCACCAAAAAAGTCAAAATTTTACACATAGACCCCATCAAACGGTAGAAATTGGCCGGGATTGCTCTCATGTGCGTTACGGGGCCTCGTTTCTCTCGCTCCGAATTCCCTGGAGCTGGAAACGCTCATTTTAGTGTCGCCAAATATCGTCCGAACGTCACGAAACTTCCACACGCTTTCCAGCAGATTTGCTCGTGCACCAAAAAAAGTCAAAATTTTTACACATAGACCCCATCAAACGGTAGAAATTGGCCGGGATTGCTCTCATGTGCGTTACGGGGCCTCGTTTCTCTCGCTCCGAATTCCCTGGAGCTGGCAAAACGCTCATTTTAGTGTCGCCAAATATCGTCCGAACGTCACGAACTTCCACACGCTTTCCAGCAGATTTGCTCGTGCACCAAAAAAAGTCAAAATTTTTACACATAGACCCCATCAAACGGTAGAAATTGGCCGGGATTGCTCTCATGTGCGTTACGGGGCCTCGTTTCTCTCGCTCCGAATTCCCTGGAGCTGGAAATCGCTCATTTAGTGTCGCCAAATATCGTACGAACGTCACGAACTTCCACGCTTTCCAGCAGATTTGCTCGTGCACCAAAAAAAGTCAAAATTTTTACACATAGACCCCATCAAACGGTAGAAATTGGCCGGGATTGCTCTCATGTGCGTTACGGGGCCTCGTTTCTCTCGCTCCGAATTCCCTGGAGCTGGCAAAACGCTCATTTAGTGTCGCCAAATATCGTCCGAACGTCACGAAACTTCCACACGCTTTCCAGCAGATTTGCTCGTGCACCAAAAAAAGTCAAAATTTTTACACATAGACCCCATCAAACGGTAGAAATTGGCCGGGATTGCTCTCATGTGCGTTACGGGGCCTCGTTTCTCTCGCTCCGAATTCCCTGGAGCTGGCAAAACGCTCATTTTAGTGTCGCCAAATATCGTCCGAACGTCACGAAACTTCCACACGCTTTCCAGCAGATTTGCTCGTGCACCAAAAAAGTCAAAATTTTACACATAGACCCCATCAAACGGTAGAAATTGGCCGGGATTGCTCTCATGTGCGTTACGGGGCCTCGTTTCTCTCGCTCCGAATTCCCTGGAGCTGGCAAAACGCATTTTAGTGTCGCCAAATATCGTCCGAACGTCACGAAACTTCCACAGCTTTCGTGCACCAAAAAGTCTTTTACACATAGACCCCATCAAACGGTAGAAATTGGCCGGGATTGCTCTCATGTGCGTTACGGGGCCTCGTTTCTCTCGCTCCGAATTCCCTGGAGCTGGCGGAAACGCATTTTAGTGTCGCCAAATATCGTCCGAACGTCAACTTCCACAGCTTTCCAGCAGATTTGCTCGTGCACCAAAAAAAGTCAAAATTTTACACATAGACCCCATCAAACGGTAGAAATTGGCCGGGATTGCTCTCATGTGCGTTACGGGGCCTCGTTTCTCTCGCTCCGAATTCCCTGGAGCTGGCAAACGCTCATTTAGTGTCGCCAAATATCGTCCGAACGTCACGAAACTTCCACACGCTTTCCAGCAGATTTGCTCGTGCACCAAAAAAAGTCAAAATTTTTACACATAGACCCCATCAAACGGTAGAAATTGGCCGGGATTGCTCTCATGTGCGTTACGGGGCCTCGTTTCTCTCGCTCCGAATTCCCTGGAGCTGGAAACGCTCATTTTAGTGTCGCCAAATATCGTCCGAACGTCACGAACTTCCACACGCTTTCCAGCAGATTTGCTCGTGCACCAAAAAAAGTCAAAATTTTTACACATAGACCCCATCAAACGGTAGAAATTGGCCGGGATTGCTCTCATGTGCGTTACGGGGCCTCGTTTCTCTCGCTCCGAATTCCCTGGAGCTGGAAACGCATTTTAGTGTCGCCAAATATCGTCCGAACGTCACGAACTTCCACACGCTTTCCAGCAGATTTGCTCGTGCACCAAAAAAAGTCAAAATTTTTACACATAGACCCCATCAAACGGTAGAAATTGGCCGGGATTGCTCTCATGTGCGTTACGGGGCCTCGTTTCTCTCGCTCCGAATTCCCTGGAGCTGGCAAAACGCTCATTTTAGTGTCGCCAAATATCGTCCGAACGTCACGAAACTTCCACACGCTTTCCAGCAGATTTGCTCGTGCACCAAAAAAAGTCAAAATTTTTACACATAGACCCCATCAAACGGTAGAAATTGGCCGGGATTGCTCTCATGTGCGTTACGGGGCCTCGTTTCTCTCGCTCCGAATTCCCTGGAGCTGGAAACGCTCATTTTAGTGTCGCCAAATATCGTCCGAACGTCACGAAACTTCCACACGCTTTCCAGCAGATTTGCTCGTGCACCAAAAAAAGTCAAAATTTTACACATAGACCCCATCAAACGGTAGAAATTGGCCGGGATTGCTCTCATGTGCGTTACGGGGCCTCGTTTCTCTCGCTCCGAATTCCCTGGAGCTGGAAACGCTCATTTTAGTGTCGCCAAATATCGTACGAACGTCACGAACTTCCACACGCTTTCCAGCAGATTTGCTCGTGCACCAAAAAAGTCAAAATTTTTACACATAGACCCCATCAAACGGTAGAAATTGGCCGGGATTGCTCTCATGTGCGTTACGGGGCCTCGTTTCTCTCGCTCCGAATTCCCTGGAGCTGGCAAACGCTCTTTAGTGTCGCCAAATATCGTCCGAACGTCACGAAACTTCCACACGCTTTCCAGCAGATTTGCTCGTGCACCAAAAAAAGTCAAAATTTTTACACATAGACCCCATCAAACGGTAGAAATTGGCCGGGATTGCTCTCATGTGCGTTACGGGGCCTCGTTTCTCTCGCTCCGAATTCCCTGGAGCTGGAAACGCTCATTTTAGTGTCGCCAAATATCGTCCGAACGTCACGAAACTTCCACCAGCTTTTCAAAAAAAGTCACACATAGACCCCATCAAACGGTAGAAATTGGCCGGGATTGCTCTCATGTGCGTTACGGGGCCTCGTTTCTCTCGCTCCGAATTCCCTGAGCTGGAAACGCATTTTAGTGTCGCCAAATATCGTCCGAACGTCACGAACTTCCACACGCTTTCCAGCAGATTTGCTCGTGCACCAAAAAAAGTCAAAATTTTTACACATAGACCCCATCAAACGGTAGAAATTGGCCGGGATTGCTCTCATGTGCGTTACGGGGCCTCGTTTCTCTCGCTCCGAATTCCCTGGAGCTGGCAAAACGCTCATTTAGTGTCGCCAAATATCGTCCGAACGTCACGAACTTCCACACGCTTTCCAGCAGATTTGCTCGTGCACCAAAAAAAGTCAAATTTTTACACATAGACCCCATCAAACGGTAGAAATTGGCCGGGATTGCTCTCATGTGCGTTACGGGGCCTCGTTTCTCTCGCTCCGAATTCCCTGGAGCTGGAAACGCTCATTTTAGTGTCGCCAAATATCGTCCGAACGTCACGAAACTTCCACACGCTTTCCAGCAGATTTGCTCGTGCACCAAAAAAAGTCAAAATTTTTACACATAGACCCCATCAAACGGTAGAAATTGGCCGGGATTGCTCTCATGTGCGTTACGGGGCCTCGTTTCTCTCGCTCCGAATTCCCTGGAGCTGGAAACGCTCATTTTAGTGTCGCCAAATATCGTCCGAACGTCACGAACTTCCACACGCTTTCCAGCAGATTTGCTCGTGCACCAAAAAAAGTCAAAATTTTTACACATAGACCCCATCAAACGGTAGAAATTGGCCGGGATTGCTCTCATGTGCGTTACGGGGCCTCGTTTCTCTCGCTCCGAATTCCCTGGAGCTGGAAACGCTCATTTTAGTGTCGCCAAATATCCGAACGTCACGAACTTCCACACGCTTTCCAGCAGATTTGCTCGTGCACCAAAAAAAGTCAAAATTTTACACATAGACCCCATCAAACGGTAGAAATTGGCCGGGATTGCTCTCATGTGCGTTACGGGGCCTCGTTTCTCTCGCTCCGAATTCCCTGGAGCTGGCAAAACGCTCATTTTAGTGTCGCCAAATATCGTCCGAACGTCACGAAACTTCCACACGCTTTCCCAGCAGATTTGCTCGTGCACCAAAAAAAGTCAAAATTTTTACACATAGACCCCATCAAACGGTAGAAATTGGCCGGGATTGCTCTCATGTGCGTTACGGGGCCTCGTTTCTCTCGCTCCGAATTCCCTGGAGCTGGCAAAACGCTCATTTAGTGTCGCCAAATATCGTCCGAACGTCACGAAACTTCCACACGCTTTCCAGCAGATTTGCTCGTGCACCAAAAAAAGTCAAAATTTTTACACATAGACCCCATCAAACGGTAGAAATTGGCCGGGATTGCTCTCATGTGCGTTACGGGGCCTCGTTTCTCTCGCTCCGAATTCCCTGGAGCTGGAAACGCTCATTTTAGTGTCGCCAAATATCGTCCGAACGTCACGAACTTCCACAGCTTTCCAGCAGATTTGCTCGTGCACCAAAAAAAGTCAAAATTTTTACACATAGACCCCATCAAACGGTAGAAATTGGCCGGGATTGCTCTCATGTGCGTTACGGGGCCTCGTTTCTCTCGCTCCGAATTCCCTGGAGCTGGAAACGCTCATTTTAGTGTCGCCAAATATCGTCCGAACGTCACGAAACTTCCACACGCTTTCCAGCAGATTTGCTCGTGCACCAAAAAAAGTCAAAATTTTACACATAGACCCCATCAAACGGTAGAAATTGGCCGGGATTGCTCTCATGTGCGTTACGGGGCCTCGTTTCTCTCGCTCCGAATTCCCTGGAGCTGGAAATCGCATTTTTGTCGCCAAATATCGTACGAACGTCACGAACCGTCCACACGCTTTCCAGCAGATTTGCTCGTGCACCAAAAAAAGTCAAAATTTTTACACATAGACCCCATCAAACGGTAGAAATTGGCCGGGATTGCTCTCATGTGCGTTACGGGGCCTCGTTTCTCTCGCTCCGAATTCCCTGGAGCTGGAAACGCTCATTTTAGTGTCGCCAAATATCGTACGAACGTCACGAAACTTCCACACGCTTTCCAGCAGATTTGCTCGTGCACCAAAAAAAGTCAAAATTTTTACACATAGACCCCATCAAACGGTAGAAATTGGCCGGGATTGCTCTCATGTGCGTTACGGGGCCTCGTTTCTCTCGCTCCGAATTCCCTGGAGCTGGAAACGCATTTTAGTGTCGCCAAATATCGTCCGAACGTCACGAAACTTCCACACGCTTTCCAGCAGATTTGCTCGTGCACCAAAAAAAGTCAAAATTTTACACATAGACCCCATCAAACGGTAGAAATTGGCCGGGATTGCTCTCATGTGCGTTACGGGGCCTCGTTTCTCTCGCTCCGAATTCCCTGGAGCTGGCAAAACGCATTTTGTGTCGCCAAATATCGTCCGAACGTCACGAAACTTCCACACGCTTTCCAGCAGATTTGCTCGTGCACCAAAAAAAGTCAAAATTTTTACACATAGACCCCATCAAACGGTAGAAATTGGCCGGGATTGCTCTCATGTGCGTTACGGGGCCTCGTTTCTCTCGCTCCGAATTCCCTGGAGCTGGCAAAACGCTCATTTAGTGTCGCCAAATATCGTCCGAACGTCACGAAACTTCCACACGCTTTCCAGCAGATTTGCTCGTGCACCAAAAAAAGTCAAAATTTTTACACATAGACCCCATCAAACGGTAGAAATTGGCCGGGATTGCTCTCATGTGCGTTACGGGGCCTCGTTTCTCTCGCTCCGAATTCCCTGGAGCTGGCAAAACGCTCATTTTGTGTCGCCAAATATCGTCCGAACGTCACGAACTTCCACACGCTTTCCAGCAGATTTGCTCGTGCACCAAAAAAAGTCAAAATTTTACACATAGACCCCATCAAACGGTAGAAATTGGCCGGGATTGCTCTCATGTGCGTTACGGGGCCTCGTTTCTCTCGCTCCGAATTCCCTGGAGCTGGCAAACGCTCATTTTAGTGTCGCCAAATATCGTCCGAACGTCACGAAACTCCACACGCTTTCCAGCAGATTTGCTCGTGCACCAAAAAAAGTCAAAATTTTTACACATAGACCCCATCAAACGGTAGAAATTGGCCGGGATTGCTCTCATGTGCGTTACGGGGCCTCGTTTCTCTCGCTCCGAATTCCCTGGAGCTGGCAAACGCTCATTTTAGTGTCGCCAAATATCGTCCGAACGTCACGAACTTCCACACGCTTTCCAGCAGATTTGCTCGTGCACCAAAAAAAGTCAAATTTTTACACATAGACCCCATCAAACGGTAGAAATTGGCCGGGATTGCTCTCATGTGCGTTACGGGGCCTCGTTTCTCTCGCTCCGAATTCCCTGGAGCTGGCAAAACGCTCATTTTAGTGTCGCCAAATATCGTCCGAACGTCACGAAACTTCCACACGCTGTTCCAGTCACACATAGACCCCATCAAACGGTAGAAATTGGCCGGGATTGCTCTCATGTGCGTTACGGGGCCTCGTTTCTCTCGCTCCGAATTCCCTGGAGCTGGCAAAACGCATTTTAGTGTCGCCAAATATCGTCCGAACGTCACGAACGTCCACACGCTTTCCAGCAGATTTGCACGTGCACCAAAAAAGTCAAAAATTTTACACATAGACCCCATCAAACGGTAGAAATTGGCCGGGATTGCTCTCATGTGCGTTACGGGGCCTCGTTTCTCTCGCTCCGAATTCCCTGGAGCTGGCAAAACGCTCATTTTAGTGTCGCCAAATATCGTCCGAACGTCACGAAACTTCCACACGCTTTCCAGCAGATTTGCTCGTGCACCAAAAAAAGTCAAAATTTTACACATAGACCCCATCAAACGGTAGAAATTGGCCGGGATTGCTCTCATGTGCGTTACGGGGCCTCGTTTCTCTCGCTCCGAATTCCCTGGAGCTGGAAACGCTCATTTTGTGTCGCCAAATATCGTCCGAACGTCACGAAACTTCCACACGCTTTCCCAGCAGATTTGCTCGTGCACCAAAAAAAGTCAAAATTTTTACACATAGACCCCATCAAACGGTAGAAATTGGCCGGGATTGCTCTCATGTGCGTTACGGGGCCTCGTTTCTCTCGCTCCGAATTCCCTGGAGCTGGAAACGCTCATTTAGTGTCGCCAAATATCGTCCGAACGTCACGAACTTCCACACGCTTTTCCAGCAGATTTGCTCGTGCACCAAAAAAAGTCAAAATTTTTACACATAGACCCCATCAAACGGTAGAAATTGGCCGGGATTGCTCTCATGTGCGTTACGGGGCCTCGTTTCTCTCGCTCCGAATTCCCTGGAGCTGGCAAAACGCTCATTTAGTGTCGCCAAATATCGTCCGAACGTCACGAAACTTCCACACGCTTTCCAGCAGATTTGCTCGTGCACCAAAAAAAGTCAAAATTTTACACATAGACCCCATCAAACGGTAGAAATTGGCCGGGATTGCTCTCATGTGCGTTACGGGGCCTCGTTTCTCTCGCTCCGAATTCCCTGGAGCTGGAAACGCGCATTTTAGTGTCGCCAAATATCGTCCGAACGTCACGAAACTTCCACACGCTTTTCCAGCAGATTTGCTCGTGCACCAAAAAAAGTCAAAATTTTACACATAGACCCCATCAAACGGTAGAAATTGGCCGGGATTGCTCTCATGTGCGTTACGGGGCCTCGTTTCTCTCGCTCCGAATTCCCTGGAGCTGGAAACGTTTTAGTGTCGCCAAATATCGTCCGAACGTCACGAACTTCCACACGCTTTCCAGCAGATTTGCTCGTGCACCAAAAAAAGTCAAAATTTTTACACATAGACCCCATCAAACGGTAGAAATTGGCCGGGATTGCTCTCATGTGCGTTACGGGGCCTCGTTTCTCTCGCTCCGAATTCCCTGGAGCTGGAAAACGCTTTTAGTGTCGCCAAATATCGTCCGAACGTCACGAAACTTCCACACGCTTTCCAGCAGATTTGCTCGTGCACCAAAAAAAGTCAAAATTTTTACACATAGACCCCATCAAACGGTAGAAATTGGCCGGGATTGCTCTCATGTGCGTTACGGGGCCTCGTTTCTCTCGCTCCGAATTCCCTGGAGCTGGCAAACGCTCATTTAGTGTCGCCAAATATCGTCCGAACGTCACGAAACTTCCACACGCTTTTCCAAAAAAAGTCACACATAGACCCCATCAAACGGTAGAAATTGGCCGGGATTGCTCTCATGTGCGTTACGGGGCCTCGTTTCTCTCGCTCCGAATTCCCTGGAGCTGGAAACGCATTTTAGTGTCGCCAAATATCGTCCGAACGTCACGAACTTCCACACGCTTTCCAGCAGATTTGCTCGTGCACCAAAAAAAGTCAAAATTTTTACACATAGACCCCATCAAACGGTAGAAATTGGCCGGGATTGCTCTCATGTGCGTTACGGGGCCTCGTTTCTCTCGCTCCGAATTCCCTGGAGCTGGAAACGCATTTTAGTGTCGCCAAATATCGTCCGAACGTCACGAAACTTCCACACGCTTTCCAGCAGATTTGCTCGTGCACCAAAAAAAGTCAAAATTTTTACACATAGACCCCATCAAACGGTAGAAATTGGCCGGGATTGCTCTCATGTGCGTTACGGGGCCTCGTTTCTCTCGCTCCGAATTCCCTGGAGCTGGAAACGCTCATTTAGTGTCGCCAAATATCGTACGAACGTCACGAAACTTCCACACGCTTTCCAGCAGATTTGCTCGTGCACCAAAAAAAGTCAAAATTTTTACACATAGACCCCATCAAACGGTAGAAATTGGCCGGGATTGCTCTCATGTGCGTTACGGGGCCTCGTTTCTCTCGCTCCGAATTCCCTGGAGCTGGAAACGCATTTTAGTGTCGCCAAATATCGTACGAACGTCACGAAACTTCCACACGCTTTCCAGCAGATTTGCTCGTGCACCAAAAAAAGTCAAAATTTTTACACATAGACCCCATCAAACGGTAGAAATTGGCCGGGATTGCTCTCATGTGCGTTACGGGGCCTCGTTTCTCTCGCTCCGAATTCCCTGGAGCTGGAAACGCTCATTTAGTGTCGCCAAATATCGTACGAACGTCACGAAACTTCCACACGCTTTCCAGCAGATTTGCTCGTGCACCAAAAAAAGTCAAAATTTTTACACATAGACCCCATCAAACGGTAGAAATTGGCCGGGATTGCTCTCATGTGCGTTACGGGGCCTCGTTTCTCTCGCTCCGAATTCCCTGGAGCTGGGAAATCGCTCATTTTAGTGTCGCCAAATATCGTACGAACGTCACGAACCTTCCACACGCTTTTCCAGCAGATTTGCTCGTGCACCAAAAAAAGTCAAAATTTTTACACATAGACCCCATCAAACGGTAGAAATTGGCCGGGATTGCTCTCATGTGCGTTACGGGGCCTCGTTTCTCTCGCTCCGAATTCCCTGGAGCTGGAAAACGCTCATTTAGTGTCGCCAAATATCGTCCGAACGTCACGAAACTTCCACACGCTTTCCCAGCAGATTTGCTCGTGCACCAAAAAAAGTCAAAATTTTTACACATAGACCCCATCAAACGGTAGAAATTGGCCGGGATTGCTCTCATGTGCGTTACGGGGCCTCGTTTCTCTCGCTCCGAATTCCCTGGAGCTGGCAAACGCTCATTTTAGTGTCGCCAAATATCGTCCGAACGTCACGAAACTTCCACACGCTTTCCCAGCAGATTTGCTCGTGCACCAAAAAAAGTCAAAATTTTACACATAGACCCCATCAAACGGTAGAAATTGGCCGGGATTGCTCTCATGTGCGTTACGGGGCCTCGTTTCTCTCGCTCCGAATTCCCTGGAGCTGGAAACTCATTTTAGTGTCGCCAAATATCGTCCGAACGTCACGAAACTTCCACACGCTTTCCAGCAGATTTGCTCGTGCACCAAAAAAGTCAAAATTTTTACACATAGACCCCATCAAACGGTAGAAATTGGCCGGGATTGCTCTCATGTGCGTTACGGGGCCTCGTTTCTCTCGCTCCGAATTCCCTGGAGCTGGCAAAACGCTCATTTTAGTGTCGCCAAATATCGTCCGAACGTCACGAAACTTCCACACGCTTTCCAGCAGATTTGCTCGTGCACCAAAAAAAGTCAAAATTTTTACACATAGACCCCATCAAACGGTAGAAATTGGCCGGGATTGCTCTCATGTGCGTTACGGGGCCTCGTTTCTCTCGCTCCGAATTCCCTGGAGCTGGCAAAACGCTTTTAGTGTCGCCAAATATCGTCCGAACGTCACGAAACTTCCACACGCTTTCCAGCAGATTTGCTCGTGCACCAAAAAAAGTCAAAATTTTTACACATAGACCCCATCAAACGGTAGAAATTGGCCGGGATTGCTCTCATGTGCGTTACGGGGCCTCGTTTCTCTCGCTCCGAATTCCCTGGAGCTGGCAAAACGCTCTTTAGTGTCGCCAAATATCGTCCGAACGTCACGAAACTTCCACACGCTTTTCAAGTCCACATAGACCCCATCAAACGGTAGAAATTGGCCGGGATTGCTCTCATGTGCGTTACGGGGCCTCGTTTCTCTCGCTCCGAATTCCCTGGAGCTGGAAACGCTCATTTAGTGTCGCCAAATATCGTCCGAACGTCACGAAACTTCCACAGCTTTCCAGCAGATTTGCTCGTGCACCAAAAAAAGTCAAAATTTTTACACATAGACCCCATCAAACGGTAGAAATTGGCCGGGATTGCTCTCATGTGCGTTACGGGGCCTCGTTTCTCTCGCTCCGAATTCCCTGGAGCTGGCAAAACGCTCATTTTAGTGTCGCCAAATATCGTCCGAACGTCACGAAACTTCCACACGCTTTCCAGCAGATTTGCTCGTGCACCAAAAAAAGTCAAAATTTTTACACATAGACCCCATCAAACGGTAGAAATTGGCCGGGATTGCTCTCATGTGCGTTACGGGGCCTCGTTTCTCTCGCTCCGAATTCCCTGGAGCTGGAAACGCTCATTTTAGTGTCGCCAAATATCGTCCGAACGTCACGAAACTTCCACACGCTTTCCCAGCAGATTTGCTCGTGCACCAAAAAAAGTCAAAATTTTTACACATAGACCCCATCAAACGGTAGAAATTGGCCGGGATTGCTCTCATGTGCGTTACGGGGCCTCGTTTCTCTCGCTCCGAATTCCCTGGAGCTGGAAACGCTCATTTTAGTGTCGCCAAATATCGTCCGAACGTCACGAACTTCCACAGCTTTCCAGCAGATTTGCTCGTGCACCAAAAAAAGTCAAAATTTTTACACATAGACCCCATCAAACGGTAGAAATTGGCCGGGATTGCTCTCATGTGCGTTACGGGGCCTCGTTTCTCTCGCTCCGAATTCCCTGGAGCTGGCAAAACGCTCATTTAGTGTCGCCAAATATCGTCGAACGTCACGAAACTTCCACACGCTTTCCAGCAGATTTGCTCGTGCACCAAAAAAAGTCAAAATTTTACACATAGACCCCATCAAACGGTAGAAATTGGCCGGGATTGCTCTCATGTGCGTTACGGGGCCTCGTTTCTCTCGCTCCGAATTCCCTGGAGCTGGCAAAACGCTCATTTTAGTGTCGCCAAATATCGTCCGAACGTCACGAAACTTCCACCGCTTTCCAGACATAGACCCCATCAAACGGTAGAAATTGGCCGGGATTGCTCTCATGTGCGTTACGGGGCCTCGTTTCTCTCGCTCCGAATTCCCTGGAGCTGGCAAAACGCTCATTTTAGTGTCGCCAAATATCGTCCGAACGTCACGAACTTCCACAGCTTTCCAGCAGATTTGCTCGTGCACCAAAAAAAGTCAAAATTTTTACACATAGACCCATCAAACGGTAGAAATTGGCCGGGATTGCTCTCATGTGCGTTACGGGGCCTCGTTTCCTCTCGCCTCGAATTCCCTGGAGCTGGCAAAACGCTCATTTTAGTGTCGCAAATATCGTCCGAACGTCACGAAACTTCCACACGCTTTTCCAGCAGATTGCTCGTGCACCAAAAAAAGTCAAAATTTTTACACATAGACCCCATCAAACGGTAGAAATTGGCCGGGATTGCTCTCATGTGCGTTACGGGGCCTCGTTTCTCTCGCTCCGAATTCCTGGAGCTGGAAATCGCTCATTTTAGTGTCGCCAAATATCGTACGAACGTCACGAACCGTCCACACGCTTTCCAGCAGATTTGCTCGTGCACCAAAAAAGTCAAAATTTTTACACATAGACCCCATCAAACGGTAGAATTGGCCGGGATTGCTCTCATGTGCGTTACGGGGCCTCGTTTCTCTCGCCGAATTCCCTGGAGCTGGCAAAACGCTTTTTAGTGTCGCCAAATATCGTACGAACGTCACGAAACTTCCACACGCTTTCCCAGCAGATTTGCTCGTGCACCAAAAAAAGTCAAATTTTACACATAGACCCCATCAAACGGTAGAAATTGGCCGGGATTGCTCATGTGCGTTACGGGGCCTCGTTTCTCTCGCTCCGAATTCCCTGGAGCTGGAAAAAACGCTCATTTAGTGTCGCCAAATATCGTCGAACGTCACGAAACTTCCACAGGCTTTCCAGCAGATTTGCTCGTGCACCAAAAAAAGTCAAAATTTTACACATAGACCCATCAAACGGTAGAAATGGCCGGGATTGCTTCATGTGCGTTACGGGGGCCTCGTTTCTCTCGCTCCGAATTCCCTGGAGCTGGCAAAACGCTCATTTAGTGTCGCCAAAATACTCGTCCGAACGTCACGAAAACTTCCACGCACGCTCTTCCCAGCAGATTTGCTCGTGCACCAAAAAAGTCAAAATTTTTTACACATAGACCCATCAAACGGTAGAAATTGGCACGGTAGTTTGCTATCATGTGCGTTACGGGGCCTCGTTCTCTCGCTCCGAATTCCCTGGAGCTGGAAATCGCTCATTTTTAGTGTCGCCAAATATCGTACGAACGTCACGAAACTTCCACACGCTTTCCAGCAGATTTGCTCGTGCACCAAAAAAAGTCAAAATTTTTACACATAGACCCATCAAACGGTAGAAATTGGCCGGGATTGCTCTCATGTGCGTTACGGGGCCTCGTTTCTCTCGTCGAATTCCTGGAGCTGGAAACGCTCTTTAGTGTCGCCAAATATCGTACGAACGTCACGAAACCTTCCACACGCTTTTCCAGCAGATTTGCTCGTGCACCAAAAAAGTCAAAAATTTTTACACATAGACCCCATCAACGGTAGAAATTGGCCGGGATTGCTCTCATGTGCGTTACGGGGCCTCGTTTCTCTCGCTCCGAATTCCCTGGAGCTGGGAAATCGCAATTTTAGTGTCGCCAAATATCGTACGAACGTCACGAACCGTCCACAGCTTTCCAGCAGATTTGCCGTGCACCAAAAAAGTCAAAATTTTACACATAGACCCCATCAAACGGTAGAAATTGGCCGGGATTGCTCTCATGTGCGTTACGGGCCTCGTTTCTCTCGCTCCGAATTCACTGGAGCTGGAACGCTCATTTTAGTGTCGCCAAATATCGTCCGAACGTCACGAAACTTCCACACGCTTTCCAGCAGATTTGCTCGTGCACCAAAAAAGTCAAATTTTTACACATAGACCCATCAAACGGTAGAAATTGGCCGGGATTGCTCTCATGTGCGTTACGTGGGGCCTCGTTTCTCTCGCTCCGAATTCCCTGGAGCTGGACATCGCATTTTAGTGTCGCCAAAATCGTACGAACGTCACGAAACCTTCCACACGCTTTTCCA
>NW_026891760.1:0-33164 GCF_015708825.2 Lethenteron reissneri
TAGTGTCGCCAAATATCGTCCGAACGTCACGAAACTTCCACACGCCTTTCCAGCAGATTTGCTCGTGCACCAAAAAAAGTCAAAATTTGTAACACACAGACGCCCATCAAACTAGACATTGGCCGGATGCTCTCAATGAGTTCGTTACTTTCCTCGGGTTCTCGCTCGCTCCCATTGCCCTTGTCGCTGCTTGCCAAAACGCTCATTATATTGTCGCCAAATTCGCCCCGACTCACGAAACTTCCCACGCCTTCCAGCAGATTTGCTCCGTGCCACCAAAAAAAGTCAAAATTTTTAAACACGACACATCAAACAGGTAACTTGGCCGGGATTAAGCTCTCATTTCGTTACGGAGCATCGTTTCTTCTCTTTCGCGCTCCGAATTCCCTGGGCTCGGCAAACGCTCATTGTTATTTAGTCGCCAAATAGGGTCCGAACTGCACGGAAACTTCCACAAACTGCCGTTGTCAGCAGCAGATTTGCTCGTGTAACCAAAAAAAGTCAAAAATTTTTACACATAGACCCCATCAAACGGTAGAAATTGGACGGGATTGCTCTCACGGAAGCGTTACGGGGCCTCGTTTCTCTCGCTCCGAATTCCCTGGAGCTGGCAAACGCTCATTATAGTGTCGCCAAAGTATCGTCCCGAACGTCACGAAACTTCCACACGCTTTTCCAGCACACATAGACCCCATCAAACGTAGAATTGGACGGGATTGCTCTCATGTGCGTTACGGGGCCATCGTTTCTCTCGCTCCGAATTCCCTGAAGCTGGGAAATCGCTCATTATAGTGTCGCCAAATATCGTCGAACGTCACGAAACTTCCACCACGCTTTTCCAGCACACATAGACCCCATAAAACGGTAGAAAATTGGCCGGGATTGCTCTCATGTGCGTTACGGGCCTCGTTTCTCTCGCTCCGAATTCCCTGGAGCTGGCAAACGCTCATTATAGTGTCGCCAAATATGGTCCGAACGTCACGAACCGTCCACAAACGCTTTTCCAGCAGATTTGCTCGTGCACCAAAAAAACTTCAAAATTTTACACATAGACCCCATCAAACGGTAGAAATTGCCGGGATTGCTCTCATGTGAGTTACGGGGCCTCGTTTCTCTCGCTCCGAATTCCCTGGAGCTGGGAAATCGCTCATTTTAGTGTCGCCAAATATCGTAGGAAGCGTCACGAACCTTCCACAACGCTTTCCTAGCAGATTTGCTCGTGCAACAAAAAAACGGTCAAAAGTTTAAACACATAGACCCCATCAAACGGTAGAAATTGGCCGGGATTGGACTCTCATGTTGCGTTACGGGCCTCGTTTCTTCCAATCGCATCCGAATTCCCTGGAGCTGGCAAAACGCTCATTATAGTGTCGCCAAATATCGGCCGAACGAATCCCGGAAACTTCACACGGCTTTCAGCACACTAGACCCCCATAAAACGGTAGAAATTGGCCGGCGGGATTCGCTCTCATGTGCGTTAACGGGGGCCTCGTTTCTCTCGCTCCGGATTCCTCCTGGAGCTGGCAAAAACGCTTCATTATAGTAGTCGCCAAATATCGTCCGAACGTCACGAAAACTTCCCACACGCCTTTCCAGCAGATTTTCTCGTGCAGCCAAAAAAAGTCAAAATTTTTACAAAACAGACCCCATCAAACGGTAGAAATTGGCCGGGATTGCTCTCATGTGAGTTACGGTGCCTCGTTTCTCTCGCTTCCGAGTCCCTGAAGCTGGGAAATCGCAATTTTTTGTGTCCGTCCAAATCATCGTTACGAACGTCACGACCTTCCACACACAGCTTTTCCAGCAGATTTTGCTCGTGCACGACAAAAAACGTCAAAATTTTACACATAGACCCCCATCAAACGGTAGAAATTGGTCCGGGATTGCTCTCATGTGCGTTACGGGGTCCTCCGTTTCTCCTCGCTCCGAATTCCCTGAAGCTGGCAAAACGCCTCATTATAGTGTCGCCAAATATCGTCCGAACGTCAGAAACTTCCCACACGCTTTTCCCAGCACACATAGACCCCATAAAACGGTAGAAATTGGCCGGATTGCTCTCATGTGCGTACGGGGCCTCGTTTCTCTCGCTCCGAATTCCCTGGAGCTGGCAAAACGCTCATTTAGTGTCGCCAAATTCGTCCGAACGTCACGAACTTCCACACGCCGTTCCAGCAGATTTGCTCGTGCACCAAAAAAAGTCAAAATTTTTACACACAGACCCCATCAAACGGTAGAAATTGGCCGGGATTGCTCTCATGTGAGTTACGGGGCCTCGTTTCCTCTCGCTCCGAATCCCTGAAGCTGGGAAATCGCTCATTATAAGTGTCGCCAAATATCGTTCCGAACGTCACGAAACTTCCACACGCCTTTTCCAGCAGATTTTCTCGTGCACCAAAAAAAGTCAAATTTTTACACACAGACCCCATCAAAACGGTAGAAATTGGCCGGGAATTGCTCTCATGTGAGTTACGGGGCCTCGTTTCTCTCGCTCCGAAGTCCCTGAAGCTGGGAATCGCCAATTTTTTGTGTCGCCAAATATCGTACGAACGTCACGAACCTTCCACACGCTTTTCCAGCAGATTTGCTCGTGCACCAAAAAACGTCAAAATTTTACACATAGACCCCATCAAACGGTAGAAATTGGCCGGGATTGCTCTCATGGTGCGGTTACGGGGCCTCGTTCTCATCGCTCCGAATTCCCTGGAGCTGGCAAAACGCGCATTATAGTGGTCCCGCCAAATAAGTCGGGTCCGAGACGTCACGAAACTGTCCACAACTCTTTTCAGCAACACATAGACCCATAAAACGGGTTAGAAATTGGCCGGGAATTGCTCTCATGTGCGTTAACGGGGCCACTCGTTTCTACTCGCTCCGAATTCCTGGAGCTGGCAAAACGCTCATTATAGTTGTCGCCAAATATCGTCCGAAGCGTCCTCACGAAAACGTCCACACGCATTTTCCAGACAACATAGACCCCATCAAACGGTAGAGAATATTGGCCGGGATTGCTCTCATGTGCGTTACGGGGCCTCGTTCTCTCGCTCCCGAATTCCCTGGAGCTGGCAAAACGCTCATTATAGTGTCGCCAAATATCGTCCGAACGTCACGAAACTTCCACACGAAGCTTTTCAGCACACATAGACCCCATCAAACGGTAGAAATTGGCCGGGATTGCTCTCATGTGCGTTACGGGGCCTCGTTCTCTCGCTCCGAATTCCCTGGAGCTGGGAAATCGCTCATTTAGTGTCGCCAAATATCGTAGGAACGTCACGAACCTTCCACACGCTTTTCCAGCAGATTTGCTCGTGCACCAAAAAACTTCAAATTTTTACACATAGACCCCATCAAACGGTAGAAATTGGCGGGATTGCTCTCATGTGAGTTACGGGGCCTCGTTTCTCTCGCTCCGAATTCCCTGAAGCTGGAAATCGCTCATTATAGTGTCGCCAAATATCGTCCCGAACGTCACGAAACTTCCACACGCTTTTCCAGCACACATAGACCCCATCAAACGGTAGAAATTGGCCGGGATTGCTCTCATGTGCGTTACGGGGCCTCGTTTCTCTCGCTCCGAATTCCCTGGAGCTGGGAAATCGCTCATTTTAGTGTCGCCAAATATCGTAGGAACGTCACGAACCTTCCACACGCTTTTCCAGCAGATTTGCTCGTGCACCAAAAAACTTCAAAATTTTTACACATAGACCCCATCAAACGGTAGAAATTGGCCGGGATTGCTCTCATGTGAGTTACGGGGCCTCGTTTTCTCTCGCTCCGAATTCCCTGAAGCTGGGAAATCGCTCATTATAGTGTCGCCAAATAATCGTCGGAACGTCACGAAACTTCCACACGCTTTTCCAGCACACATAGACCCCATCAAACGGTAGAAATTGGCCGGGATTGCTCTCATGTGCGTTACGGGGCCTCGTTTCTCTCGCTCCGAATTCCCTGGAGCTGGCAAAACGCTCATTATAGTGTCGCCAAATATGGTCCGAACGTCACGAAACTTCCACAACGCCTTTCCAGCAGATTTGCTCGTGTACCAAAAAAGTCAAAATTTTTACACATAGACCCCATCAAACGGTAGAAATTGGCCGGGATTGCTCTCATGTGCGTTACGGGGCCTCGTTTCTCTCGCTCCGAATTCCCTGGAGCTGGCAAAACGCTCATTATAGTGTCGCCAAATATCGTCCGAACGTCACGAAACTTCCACACGCTTTTCCAGCACACATAGACCCCATCAAACGGTAGAAATTGGCCGGGATTGCTCTCATGTGCGTTACGGAGCATCGTTTCTCTCGCTCCGAATTCCCTGAAGCTGGGAAATCGCAATTTTTTGTGTCGCCAAATATCGTACGAACGTCACGAACCTTCCACACGCTTTTCCAGCAGATTTTCTCGTGCACCAAAAAAAGTCAAAATTTTTACACACAGACCCCATCAAACGGTAGAAATTGGCCGGGATTGCTCTCATGTGCGTTACGGAGCATCGTTTCTTTCGCTCCGAATTCCCTGGAGCTGGCAAAACGCTCATTTTATTGTCGCCAAATATGGTCCGAACGTCACGAAACTTCCACACGCCTTTCCAGCAGATTTGCTCGTGCACCAAAAAAAGTCAAAATTTTTACACATAGACCCCATCAAACGGTAGAAATTGGCCGGGATTGCTCTCATGTGCGTTACGGGGCCTCGTTTCTCTCGCTCCGAATTCCCTGAAGCTGGCAAAACGCTCATTATAGTGTCGCCAAATATCGTCCGAACGTCACGAAACTTCCACACGCCTTTCCAGCAGATTTTCTCGTGCACCAAAAAAGTCAAAATTTTTACACACAGACCCCATCAAACGGTAGAAATTGGCCGGGATTGCTCTCATGTGAGTTACGGGGCCTCGTTTCTCTCGCTCCGAATTCCCTGAAGCTGGGAAATCGCAATTTTTTGTGTCGCCAAATATCGTACGAACGTCACGAACCTTCCACACGCTTTTCCAGCAGATTTGCTCGTGCACCAAAAAAAGTCAAAATTTTTACACACAGACCCCATCAAACGGTAGAAATTGGCCGGGATTGCTCTCATGTGCGTTACGGGGCCTCGTTTCTCTCGCTCCGAATTCCCTGGAGCTGGCAAAACGCTCATTATAGTGTCGCCAAATATCGTCCGAACGTCACGAAACTTCCACACGCTTTTCCAGCACACATAGACCCCATCAAACGGTAGAAATTGGCCGGGATTGCTCTCATGTGCGTTACGGGGCCTCGTTTCTCTCGCTCCGAATTCCCTGGAGCTGGGAAATCGCTCATTTTAGTGTCGCCAAATATCGTAGGAACGTCACGAACCTTCCACACGCTTTTCCAGCAGATTTGCTCGTGCACCAAAAAACTTCAAAATTTTTACACATAGACCCCATCAAACGGTAGAAATTGGCCGGGATTGCTCTCATGTGAGTTACGGGCCTCGTTTCTCTCGCTCCGAATTCCCTGGAGCTGGGAAATCGCTCATTTTAGTGTCGCCAAATATCGTAGGAACGTCACGAACCTTCCACACGCTTTTCCAGCAGATTTGCTCGTGCACCAAAAAACGTCAAAATTTTTACACATAGACCCCATCAAACGGTAGAAATTGGCCGGGATTGCTCTCATGTGCGTTACGGGGCCTCGTTTCTCTCGCTCCGAATTCCCTGAAGCTGGGAAATCGCAATTTTTGTGTCGCCAATATCGTAGCAACGTCACGAACCTTCCACACGCTTTTCCAGCAGATTTCTCGTGCACCAAAAAAAGTCAAAATTTTACACACAGACCCCATCAAACGGTAGAAATTGGCCGGGATTGCTCTCATGTGCGTTACGGAGCATCGTTTCTTTCGCTCCGAATTCCCTGGAGCTGGCAAAACGCTCATTTAGTGTCGCCAAATATGGTCCGAACGTCACGAAACTTCCACACGCCTTTCCAGCAGATTGCTCGTGCACCAAAAAAAGTCAAAATTTTTACACATAGACCCCATCAAACGGTAGAAATTGGCCGGGATTGCTCTCATGTGAGTTACGGGGCCTCGTTTCTCTCGCTCCGAATTCCCTGAAGCTGGGAAATCGCAATTTTTTGTGTCGCCAAATATCGTCCGAACGTCACGAAACTTCCACACGCCTTTCCAGCAGATTTGCTCGTGCACCAAAAAAAGTCAAAATTTTACACATCAGACCCATACAACGTAGAAATTGGCCCGTGAATGCTCTCATGTGCGTTACGGGGCCTCGTTTCTCTCGCACCGATTCCCTGGATCTGGCAACCTCATTATAATAGTGTCCGCCATATCGCCGAACGTCACGAAACTTCCACACGCCTTTTCCAGCACACAGAGACCCCATAAAACTGTAGAAATTGGGCCTGGTATTGCTCGCATGTGCGTTACGGGGGCTCGTTTCTCTCGCCTCGAAGTCCCTGTAGCTGGCACAACGCTCATGATAGTGTCCGTCCAAATATCGTCCGACGTCACGAACTTCCACACGCTTTTCCAGGGCACACATACACCATCAAACGGTTAGAAATTGGCCGGGATTTGCCTCTCATGTGCGTTCCGGGGCCTCGTTTCTTCTCTCGCTCCGATTCCCCGGGCTGCAACCTCATTATAGTGTCGCCAATATCGTCCCGAACTTCACGAACTTCCACACGGCTTTTCCAGCACACATGACACCCCATTCAAACGTAGAATTGGCCGGGATTGCTCTCATGTGCGTTAACGGGGCTCGTTCTCTCGCTCCGAATTCCCTGGAGCTGGGAAACGCTCATTTTAGTGTCGCCAAATATCGTAGAACGCACGAACCTTCCCACGCTTTTCCAGCAGATTTGCTCGTGCACCAAAAAACTTCAAAATTTTTACACATAGACCCCATCAAACGGTAGAAATTGGCGGGATTGCTCTCATGTGAGTTACGGGCCTCGTTTCTCTCGCTCCGAATTCCCTGGAGCCTGGGAAATCGCTCATTTAGTGTCGCCAAATATTCGTATGAACGTCACGAACTTCCACACGCTTTTCCAGCAGATTTGCTCGTGCAACCAAAAACGTCAAAATTTTTACACATAGACCCCATCAAACGGTAGAAATTGGCCGGGATTGCTCTCATGTGCGTTACGGGGCCTCGTTTCTCTCGCTCCGAATTCCCTGAAGCTGGGAAATCGCTAATTTAGAGTGTCGCCAAATACGGGTACGAACGTCACGAAACTTCACACGAGCCTTTCCAGCAGATTTGCTCGTGTACCAAAAAAACGTCAAAATTTTTAACACATAGACCTCAGCAAACGGTACAGAAATTGGACGGGATTGCTCCTCACGGTGCGTTACGGGGCCTCGTTCTCCGCTCCGACATTCCCTGGAGCTGGCAAAACGCTCATTATAAGTGTCGCCAAATATCGTCCGAACGTCACGAAACTTCCACAAACGCTTTTCCAGCACACATAGACCCCATCAAACGGTAAGAAATTGGACGGGATTGCTCTCACGTGCGTTACGGGGCCTCGTTTCTCTCGCTCCGAATTCCCTGAGCTGGCAAAACGCTCATTATAGTGTCGCCAAATATCGTCCGAACGTCACGAAACTTCCACAACGCTTTTCCAGCACACATAGACCCCATCAAACGGTAGAAATTGGCCGGGATTGCTCTCATGTGCGTTACGGAGCATCGTTTCTCTCGCTCCGAATTCCCTGAAGCTGGGAAATCGCAATTTTTTGTGTCGCCAAATATCGTACGAACGTCACGAACCTTCCACACGCTTTTCCAGCAGATTTTCTCGTGCACCAAAAAAAGTCAAAATTTTTACACACAGACCCCATCAAACGTAGAAATTGGCCGGATTGCTCTCATGTGCGTTACGGATCATCGTTTCTTTCGCTCCGAATTCCCTGAGCTGGCAAAACGCTCATTTTAGTGTCGCCAAATATGGTCCGACGTCACGAAACTTCCACACGAGCCTTTCCAGCAGATTTGCTCGTGCACCAAAAAAAAAGTCAAAATTTTACACATAGACCCCATCAAACGGTAGAAATTGGCCGGGATTGCTCTCATGTGCGTTACGGGGCCTCGTTTCTCTCGCTCCGAATTCCCTGAGCTGGCAAAACTCTCATTATAGTGTCGCCAAATATCGTCCGAACGTCACGAAACTTCCACACGCCTTTCCAGCAGATTGCTCGTGCAACCAAAAAAAGTCAAAATTTTTACACACAGACCCCATCAAACGGTAGAAATTGGCCGGGATTGCTCTCATGTGCGTTACGGGGCCTCGTTTCTCTCGCTCCGAATTCCCTGGAGCTGGCAAATCGCTCATTATAGTGTCGCCAAATATCGTCCGAACGTCACGAAACTTCCACACGCCTTTCCAGCAGATTTTCTCGTGCACCAAAAAAAGTCAAAATTTTTACACACAGACCCCATCAAACGGTAGAAATTGGCCGGGATTGCTCTCATGTGAGTTACGGGGCCTCGTTTCTCTCGCTCCGAATTCCCTGAAGCTGGGAAATCGCTAATTTTAGTGTCGCCAAATATCGTACGAACGTCACGAACCTTCCACACGCCTTTCCAGCAGATTTGCTCGTGCACCAAAAAACGTCAAAATTTTACACATAGACCCCATCAAACGGTAGAAATTGGCCGGGATTGCTCTCATGTGCGTTACGGGGCCTCGTTTCTCTCGCTCCGAATTCCCTGGAGCTGGGCAAAATCGCCATTTTTGTGTCGCCAAATATCGTACGAACGTCACGAACCTTCCACACGCTTTTCCAGCAGATTTCGTGCACCAAAAACGTCAAATTTTTACACATAGACCCCATCAAAACGGTAGAAATTGGCCGGGATTGCTCTCATGTGCGTTACGGGGCCTCGTTTCTCTCGCTCCGAATTCCCTGGAGCTGGCAAAACGCTCATTATAGTGTCGCCAAATATCGTCCGAACGTCACGAAACTTCCACACGCTTTTCCAGCACACATAGACCCCATCAAACGGTAGAAATTGGCCGGGATTGCTCTCATGTGCGTTACGGGGCCTCGTTTCTCCTCGCTCCGAATTCCCTGGAGCTGGCAAACGCTCATTATAGTGTCGCCAAATATCGTCCGAACGTCACGAAACTTCCACACGCTTTTCCAGCACACATAGACCCCATCAAACGGTAGAAATTGGCCGGGATTGCTCTCATGTGCGTTACGGGGCCTCGTTTCTCTCGCTCCGAATTCCCTGGAGCTGGGAAATCGCTCATTATAGTGTCGCCAAATATCGTCCGAACGTCACGAAACTTCCACACGCTTTTCCAGCACACATAGACCCCATCAAACGGTAGAAATTGGCCGGGATTGCTCTCATGTGCGTTACGGGGCCTCGTTTCTCTCGCTCCGAATTCCCTGGAGCTGGGAAATCGCTCATTTTAGTGTCGCCAAATATCGTAGGAACGTCACGAACCTTCCACACGCTTTTCCAGCAGATTTGCTCGTGCACCAAAAAACTTCAAAATTTTTACACATAGACCCCATCAAACGGTAGAAATTGGCCGGGATTGCTCTCATGTGAGTTACGGGGCCTCGTTTCTCTCGCTCCGAATTCCCTGAAGCTGGGAAATCGCTCATTATAGTGTCGCCAAATATCGTCCGAACGTCACGAAACTTCCACACGCTTTTCCAGCACACATAGACCCCATCAAACGGTAGAAATTGGCCGGGATTGCTCTCATGTGCGTTACGGGGCCTCGTTTCTCTCGCTCCGAATTCCCTGGAGCTGGGAAATCGCTCATTTTAGTGTCGCCAAATATCGTAGGAACGTCACGAACCTTCCACACGCTTTTCCAGCAGATTTGCTCGTGCACCAAAAAACTTCAAAATTTTTACACATAGACCCCATCAAACGGTAGAAATTGGCCGGGATTGCTCTCATGTGAGTTACGGGGCCTCGTTTCTCTCGCTCCGAATTCCCTGAAGCTGGGAAATCGCTCATTATAGTGTCGCCAAATATCGTCGGAACGTCACGAAACTTCCACACGCTTTTCCAGCACACATAGACCCCATCAAACGGTAGAAATTGGCCGGGATTGCTCTCATGTGCGTTACGGGGCCTCGTTTCTCTCGCTCCGAATTCCCTGGAGCTGGCAAAACGCTCATTATAGTGTCGCCAAATATGGTCCGAACGTCACGAAACTTCCACACGCCTTTCCAGCAGATTTGCTCGTGTACCAAAAAAAGTCAAAATTTTTACACATAGACCCCATCAAACGGTAGAAATTGGCCGGGATTGCTCTCATGTGCGTTACGGGGCCTCGTTTCTCTCGCTCCGAATTCCCTGGAGCTGGCAAAACGCTCATTATAGTGTCGCCAAATATCGTCCGAACGTCACGAAACTTCCACACGCTTTTCCAGCACACATAGACCCCATCAAACGGTAGAAATTGGCCGGGATTGCTCTCATGTGCGTTACGGAGCATCGTTTCTCTCGCTCCGAATTCCCTGAAGCTGGGAAATCGCACATTTTTGTGTCGCCAAATATCGTACGAACGTCACGAACCTTCCACACGCTTTTCCAGCAGATTTTCTCGTGCACCAAAAAAAGTCAAAATTTTTACACACAGACCCCATCAAACGGTAGAAATTGGCCGGGATTGCTCTCATGTGCGTTACGGAGCATCGTTTCTTTCGCTCCGAATTCCCTGGAGCTGGCAAAACGCTCATTTTATTGTCGCCAAATATGGTCCGAACGTCACGAAACTTCCACACGCCTTTCCAGCAGATTTGCTCGTGCACCAAAAAAAGTCAAAATTTTTACACATAGACCCCATCAAACGGTAGAAATTGGCCGGGATTGCTCTCATGTGCGTTACGGGGCCTCGTTTCTCTCGCTCCGAATTCCCTGGAGCTGGCAAAACGCTCATTATAGTGTCGCCAAATATCGTCCGAACGTCACGAAACTTCCACACGCCTTTCCAGCAGATTTGCTCGTGCACCAAAAAAAGTCAAAATTTTTACACACAGACCCCATCAAACGGTAGAAATTGGCCGGGATTGCTCTCATGTGAGTTACGGGGCCTCGTTTCTCTCGCTCCGAATTCCCTGAAGCTGGGAAATCGCTCATTATAGTGTCGCCAAATATCGTCCGAACGTCACGAAACTTCCACACGCCTTTCCAGCAGATTTTCTCGTGCACCAAAAAAAGTCAAAATTTTTACACACAGACCCCATCAAACGGTAGAAATTGGCCGGGATTGCTCTCATGTGAGTTACGGGGCCTCGTTTCTCTCGCTCCGAATTCCCTGAAGCTGGGAAATCGCAATTTTTTGTGTCGCCAAATATCGTACGAACGTCACGAACCTTCCACACGCTTTTCCAGCAGATTTGCTCGTGCACCAAAAAACGTCAAAATTTTTACACATAGACCCCATCAAACGGTAGAAATTGGCCGGGATTGCTCTCATGTGCGTTACGGGGCCTCGTTTCTCTCGCTCCGAATTCCCTGGAGCTGGCAAAACGCTCATTATAGTGTCGCCAAATATCGTCCGAACGTCACGAAACTTCCACACGCTTTTCCAGCACACATAGACCCCATAAAACGGTAGAAATTGGCCGGGATTGCTCTCATGTGCGTTACGGGGCCTCGTTTCTCTCGCTCCGAATTCCCTGGAGCTGGCAAAACGCTCATTATAGTGTCGCCAAATATCGTCCGAACGTCACGAAACTTCCACACGCTTTTCCAGCACACATAGACCCCATCAAACGGTAGAAATTGGCCGGGATTGCTCTCATGTGCGTTACGGGGCCTCGTTTCTCTCGCTCCGAATTCCCTGGAGCTGGCAAAACGCTCATTATAGTGTCGCCAAATATCGTCCGAACGTCACGAAACTTCCACACGCTTTTCCAGCACACATAGACCCCATCAAACGGTAGAAATTGGCCGGGATTGCTCTCATGTGAGTTACGGGGCCTCGTTTCTCTCGCTCCGAATTCCCTGAAGCTGGGAAATCGCTCATTATAGTGTCGCCAAATATCGTCCGAACGTCACGAAACTTCCACACGCTTTTCCAGCACACATAGACCCCATCAAACGGTAGAAATTGGCCGGGATTGCTCTCATGTGCGTTACGGGGCCTCGTTTCTCTCGCTCCGAATTCCCTGGAGCTGGGAAATCGCTCATTTTAGTGTCGCCAAATATCGTAGGAACGTCACGAACCTTCCACACGCTTTTCCAGCAGATTTGCTCGTGCACCAAAAAACTTCAAAATTTTTACACATAGACCCCATCAAACGGTAGAAATTGGCCGGGATTGCTCTCATGTGAGTTACGGGGCCTCGTTTCTCTCGCTCCGAATTCCCTGAAGCTGGGAAATCGCTCATTATAGTGTCGCCAAATATCGTCCGAACGTCACGAAACTTCCACACGCCTTTCCAGCAGATTTTCTCGTGCACCAAAAAAAGTCAAAATTTTTACACACAGACCCCATCAAACGGTAGAAATTGGCCGGGATTGCTCTCATGTGAGTTACGGGGCCTCGTTTCTCTCGCTCCGAATTCCCTGAAGCTGGGAAATCGCAATTTTTTGTGTCGCCAAATATCGTACGAACGTCACGAACCTTCCACACGCTTTTCCAGCAGATTTGCTCGTGCACCAAAAAACGTCAAAATTTTTACACATAGACCCCATCAAACGGTAGAAATTGGCCGGGATTGCTCTCATGTGCGTTACGGGGCCTCGTTTCTCTCGCTCCGAATTCCCTGGAGCTGGCAAAACGCTCATTATAGTGTCGCCAAATATCGTCCGAACGTCACGAAACTTCCACACGCTTTTCCAGCACACATAGACCCCATAAAACGGTAGAAATTGGCCGGGATTGCTCTCATGTGCGTTACGGGGCCTCGTTTCTCTCGCTCCGAATTCCCTGGAGCTGGCAAAACGCTCATTATAGTGTCGCCAAATATCGTCCGAACGTCACGAAACTTCCACACGCCTTTCCAGCAGATTTGCTCGTGCACCAAAAAAAGTCAAAATTTTTACACACAGACCCCATCAAACGGTAGAAATTGGCCGGGATTGCTCTCATGTGAGTTACGGGGCCTCGTTTCTCTCGCTCCGAATTCCCTGAAGCTGGGAAATCGCTCATTATAGTGTCGCCAAATATCGTCCGAACGTCACGAAACTTCCACACGCCTTTCCAGCAGATTTTCTCGTGCACCAAAAAAAGTCAAAATTTTTACACACAGACCCCATCAAACGGTAGAAATTGGCCGGGATTGCTCTCATGTGAGTTACGGGGCCTCGTTTCTCTCGCTCCGAATTCCCTGAAGCTGGGAAATCGCAATTTTTTGTGTCGCCAAATATCGTACGAACGTCACGAACCTTCCACACGCTTTTCCAGCAGATTTGCTCGTGCACCAAAAAACGTCAAAATTTTTACACATAGACCCCATCAAACGGTAGAAATTGGCCGGGATTGCTCTCATGTGCGTTACGGGGCCTCGTTTCTCTCGCTCCGAATTCCCTGGAGCTGGCAAAACGCTCATTATAGTGTCGCCAAATATCGTCCGAACGTCACGAAACTTCCACACGCTTTTCCAGCACACATAGACCCCATAAAACGGTAGAAATTGGCCGGGATTGCTCTCATGTGCGTTACGGGGCCTCGTTTCTCTCGCTCCGAATTCCCTGGAGCTGGCAAAACGCTCATTATAGTGTCGCCAAATATCGTCCGAACGTCACGAAACTTCCACACGCCTTTCCAGCAGATTTGCTCGTGCACCAAAAAAAGTCAAAATTTTTACACACAGACCCCATCAAACGGTAGAAATTGGCCGGGATTGCTCTCATGTGCGTTACGGGGCCTCGTTTCTCTCGCTCCGAATTCCCTGGAGCTGGCAAAACGCTCATTATAGTGTCGCCAAATATCGTCCGAACGTCACGAAACTTCCACACGCCTTTCCAGCAGATTTGCTCGTGCACCAAAAAAAGTCAAAATTTTTACACACAGACCCCATCAAACGGTAGAAATTGGCCGGGATTGCTCTCATGTGCGTTACGGAGCATCGTTTCTTTCGCTCCGAATTCCCTGGAGCTGGCAAAACGCTCATTTTAGTGTCGCCAAATATGGTCCGAACGTCACGAAACTTCCACACGCCTTTCCAGCAGATTTGCTCGTGTACCAAAAAAAGTCAAAATTTTTACACATAGACCCCATCAAACGGTAGAAATTGGACGGGATTGCTCTCACGTGCGTTACGGGGCCTCGTTTCTCTCGCTCCGAATTCCCTGGAGCTGGCAAAACGCTCATTATAGTGTCGCCAAATATCGTCCGAACGTCACGAAACTTCCACACGCTTTTCCAGCACACATAGACCCCATCAAACGGTAGAAATTGGACGGGATTGCTCTCATGTGCGTTACGGGGCCTCGTTTCTCTCGCTCCGAATTCCCTGAAGCTGGGAAATCGCTCATTATAGTGTCGCCAAATATCGTCCGAACGTCACGAAACTTCCACACGCTTTTCCAGCACACATAGACCCCATCAAACGGTAGAAATTGGCCGGGATTGCTCTCATGTGCGTTACGGGGCCTCGTTTCTCTCGCTCCGAATTCCCTGGAGCTGGGAAATCGCTCATTTTAGTGTCGCCAAATATCGTAGGAACGTCACGAACCTTCCACACGCTTTTCCAGCAGATTTGCTCGTGCACCAAAAAACTTCAAAATTTTTACACATAGACCCCATCAAACGGTAGAAATTGGCCGGGATTGCTCTCATGTGAGTTACGGGGCCTCGTTTCTCTCGCTCCGAATTCCCTGGAGCTGGGAAATCGCTCATTTTAGTGTCGCCAAATATCGTAGGAACGTCACGAACCTTCCACACGCTTTTCCAGCAGATTTGCTCGTGCACCAAAAAACGTCAAAATTTTTACACATAGACCCCATCAAACGGTAGAAATTGGCCGGGATTGCTCTCATGTGCGTTACGGGGCCTCGTTTCTCTCGCTCCGAATTCCCTGAAGCTGGGAAATCGCAATTTTTTGTGTCGCCAAATATCGTAGCAACGTCACGAACCTTCCACACGCTTTTCCAGCAGATTTTCTCGTGCACCAAAAAAAGTCAAAATTTTTACACACAGACCCCATCAAACGGTAGAAATTGGCCGGGATTGCTCTCATGTGCGTTACGGGGCCTCGTTTCTCTCGCTCCGAATTCCCTGGAGCTGGCAAAACGCTCATTATAGTGTCGCCAAATATGGTCCGAACGTCACGAAACTTCCACACGCCTTTCCAGCAGATTTGCTCGTGTACCAAAAAAAGTCAAAATTTTTACACATAGACCCCATCAAACGGTAGAAATTGGACGGGATTGCTCTCACGTGCGTTACGGGGCCTCGTTTCTCTCGCTCCGAATTCCCTGGAGCTGGCAAAACGCTCATTATAGTGTCGCCAAATATCGTCCGAACGTCACGAAACTTCCACACGCTTTTCCAGCACACATAGACCCCATCAAACGGTAGAAATTGGACGGGATTGCTCTCACGTGCGTTACGGGGCCTCGTTTCTCTCGCTCCGAATTCCCTGGAGCTGGCAAAACGCTCATTATAGTGTCGCCAAATATCGTCCGAACGTCACGAAACTTCCACACGCTTTTCCAGCACACATAGACCCCATCAAACGGTAGAAATTGGCCGGGATTGCTCTCATGTGCGTTACGGGGCCTCGTTTCTCTCGCTCCGAATTCCCTGGAGCTGGGAAATCGCTCATTTTAGTGTCGCCAAATATCGTAGGAACGTCACGAACCTTCCACACGCTTTTCCAGCAGATTTGCTCGTGCACCAAAAAACTTCAAAATTTTTACACATAGACCCCATCAAACGGTAGAAATTGGCCGGGATTGCTCTCATGTGAGTTACGGGGCCTCGTTTCTCTCGCTCCGAATTCCCTGAAGCTGGGAAATCGCTCATTATAGTGTCGCCAAATATCGTCCGAACGTCACGAAACTTCCACACGCTTTTCCAGCACACATAGACCCCATCAAACGGTAGAAATTGGCCGGGATTGCTCTCATGTGCGTTACGGGGCCTCGTTTCTCTCGCTCCGAATTCCCTGGAGCTGGGAAATCGCTCATTTTAGTGTCGCCAAATATCGTAGGAACGTCACGAACCTTCCACACGCTTTTCCAGCAGATTTGCTCGTGCACCAAAAAACTTCAAAATTTTTACACATAGACCCCATCAAACGGTAGAAATTGGCCGGGATTGCTCTCATGTGAGTTACGGGGCCTCGTTTCTCTCGCTCCGAATTCCCTGAAGCTGGGAAATCGCTCATTATAGTGTCGCCAAATATCGTCGGAACGTCACGAAACTTCCACACGCTTTTCCAGCACACATAGACCCCATCAAACGGTAGAAATTGGCCGGGATTGCTCTCATGTGCGTTACGGGGCCTCGTTTCTCTCGCTCCGAATTCCCTGGAGCTGGCAAAACGCTCATTATAGTGTCGCCAAATATGGTCCGAACGTCACGAAACTTCCACACGCCTTTCCAGCAGATTTGCTCGTGTACCAAAAAAAGTCAAAATTTTTACACATAGACCCCATCAAACGGTAGAAATTGGCCGGGATTGCTCTCATGTGCGTTACGGGGCCTCGTTTCTCTCGCTCCGAATTCCCTGGAGCTGGCAAAACGCTCATTATAGTGTCGCCAAATATCGTCCGAACGTCACGAAACTTCCACACGCTTTTCCAGCACACATAGACCCCATCAAACGGTAGAAATTGGCCGGGATTGCTCTCATGTGCGTTACGGAGCATCGTTTCTCTCGCTCCGAATTCCCTGAAGCTGGGAAATCGCAATTTTTTGTGTCGCCAAATATCGTACGAACGTCACGAACCTTCCACACGCTTTTCCAGCAGATTTTCTCGTGCACCAAAAAAAGTCAAAATTTTTACACACAGACCCCATCAAACGGTAGAAATTGGCCGGGATTGCTCTCATGTGCGTTACGGAGCATCGTTTCTTTCGCTCCGAATTCCCTGGAGCTGGCAAAACGCTCATTTTATTGTCGCCAAATATGGTCCGAACGTCACGAAACTTCCACACGCCTTTCCAGCAGATTTGCTCGTGCACCAAAAAAAGTCAAAATTTTTACACATAGACCCCATCAAACGGTAGAAATTGGCCGGGATTGCTCTCATGTGCGTTACGGGGCCTCGTTTCTCTCGCTCCGAATTCCCTGGAGCTGGCAAAACGCTCATTATAGTGTCGCCAAATATCGTCCGAACGTCACGAAACTTCCACACGCCTTTCCAGCAGATTTGCTCGTGCACCAAAAAAAGTCAAAATTTTTACACACAGACCCCATCAAACGGTAGAAATTGGCCGGGATTGCTCTCATGTGAGTTACGGGGCCTCGTTTCTCTCGCTCCGAATTCCCTGAAGCTGGGAAATCGCTCATTATAGTGTCGCCAAATATCGTCCGAACGTCACGAAACTTCCACACGCCTTTCCAGCAGATTTTCTCGTGCACCAAAAAAAGTCAAAATTTTTACACACAGACCCCATCAAACGGTAGAAATTGGCCGGGATTGCTCTCATGTGAGTTACGGGGCCTCGTTTCTCTCGCTCCGAATTCCCTGAAGCTGGGAAATCGCAATTTTTTGTGTCGCCAAATATCGTACGAACGTCACGAACCTTCCACACGCTTTTCCAGCAGATTTGCTCGTGCACCAAAAAACGTCAAAATTTTTACACATAGACCCCATCAAACGGTAGAAATTGGCCGGGATTGCTCTCATGTGCGTTACGGGGCCTCGTTTCTCTCGCTCCGAATTCCCTGGAGCTGGCAAAACGCTCATTATAGTGTCGCCAAATATCGTCCGAACGTCACGAAACTTCCACACGCTTTTCCAGCACACATAGACCCCATAAAACGGTAGAAATTGGCCGGGATTGCTCTCATGTGCGTTACGGGGCCTCGTTTCTCTCGCTCCGAATTCCCTGGAGCTGGCAAAACGCTCATTATAGTGTCGCCAAATATCGTCCGAACGTCACGAAACTTCCACACGCTTTTCCAGCACACATAGACCCCATCAAACGGTAGAAATTGGCCGGGATTGCTCTCATGTGCGTTACGGGGCCTCGTTTCTCTCGCTCCGAATTCCCTGGAGCTGGCAAAACGCTCATTATAGTGTCGCCAAATATCGTCCGAACGTCACGAAACTTCCACACGCTTTTCCAGCACACATAGACCCCATCAAACGGTAGAAATTGGCCGGGATTGCTCTCATGTGAGTTACGGGGCCTCGTTTCTCTCGCTCCGAATTCCCTGAAGCTGGGAAATCGCTCATTATAGTGTCGCCAAATATCGTCCGAACGTCACGAAACTTCCACACGCTTTTCCAGCACACATAGACCCCATCAAACGGTAGAAATTGGACGGGATTGCTCTCATGTGCGTTACGGGGCCTCGTTTCTCTCGCTCCGAATTCCCTGAAGCTGGGAAATCGCTCATTATAGTGTCGCCAAATATCGTCCGAACGTCACGAAACTTCCACACGCTTTTCCAGCACACATAGACCCCATCAAACGGTAGAAATTGGCCGGGATTGCTCTCATGTGCGTTACGGGGCCTCGTTTCTCTCGCTCCGAATTCCCTGGAGCTGGGAAATCGCTCATTTTAGTGTCGCCAAATATCGTAGGAACGTCACGAACCTTCCACACGCTTTTCCAGCAGATTTGCTCGTGCACCAAAAAACTTCAAAATTTTTACACATAGACCCCATCAAACGGTAGAAATTGGCCGGGATTGCTCTCATGTGAGTTACGGGGCCTCGTTTCTCTCGCTCCGAATTCCCTGGAGCTGGGAAATCGCTCATTTTAGTGTCGCCAAATATCGTAGGAACGTCACGAACCTTCCACACGCTTTTCCAGCAGATTTGCTCGTGCACCAAAAAACGTCAAAATTTTTACACATAGACCCCATCAAACGGTAGAAATTGGCCGGGATTGCTCTCATGTGCGTTACGGGGCCTCGTTTCTCTCGCTCCGAATTCCCTGAAGCTGGGAAATCGCAATTTTTTGTGTCGCCAAATATCGTAGCAACGTCACGAACCTTCCACACGCTTTTCCAGCAGATTTTCTCGTGCACCAAAAAAAGTCAAAATTTTTACACACAGACCCCATCAAACGGTAGAAATTGGCCGGGATTGCTCTCATGTGCGTTACGGGGCCTCGTTTCTCTCGCTCCGAATTCCCTGGAGCTGGCAAAACGCTCATTATAGTGTCGCCAAATATGGTCCGAACGTCACGAAACTTCCACACGCCTTTCCAGCAGATTTGCTCGTGTACCAAAAAAAGTCAAAATTTTTACACATAGACCCCATCAAACGGTAGAAATTGGACGGGATTGCTCTCACGTGCGTTACGGGGCCTCGTTTCTCTCGCTCCGAATTCCCTGGAGCTGGCAAAACGCTCATTATAGTGTCGCCAAATATCGTCCGAACGTCACGAAACTTCCACACGCTTTTCCAGCACACATAGACCCCATCAAACGGTAGAAATTGGACGGGATTGCTCTCACGTGCGTTACGGGGCCTCGTTTCTCTCGCTCCGAATTCCCTGGAGCTGGCAAAACGCTCATTATAGTGTCGCCAAATATCGTCCGAACGTCACGAAACTTCCACACGCTTTTCCAGCACACATAGACCCCATCAAACGGTAGAAATTGGCCGGGATTGCTCTCATGTGCGTTACGGGGCCTCGTTTCTCTCGCTCCGAATTCCCTGGAGCTGGGAAATCGCTCATTTTAGTGTCGCCAAATATCGTAGGAACGTCACGAACCTTCCACACGCTTTTCCAGCAGATTTGCTCGTGCACCAAAAAACTTCAAAATTTTTACACATAGACCCCATCAAACGGTAGAAATTGGCCGGGATTGCTCTCATGTGAGTTACGGGGCCTCGTTTCTCTCGCTCCGAATTCCCTGAAGCTGGGAAATCGCTCATTATAGTGTCGCCAAATATCGTCCGAACGTCACGAAACTTCCACACGCTTTTCCAGCACACATAGACCCCATCAAACGGTAGAAATTGGCCGGGATTGCTCTCATGTGCGTTACGGGGCCTCGTTTCTCTCGCTCCGAATTCCCTGGAGCTGGGAAATCGCTCATTTTAGTGTCGCCAAATATCGTAGGAACGTCACGAACCTTCCACACGCTTTTCCAGCAGATTTGCTCGTGCACCAAAAAACTTCAAAATTTTTACACATAGACCCCATCAAACGGTAGAAATTGGCCGGGATTGCTCTCATGTGAGTTACGGGGCCTCGTTTCTCTCGCTCCGAATTCCCTGAAGCTGGGAAATCGCTCATTATAGTGTCGCCAAATATCGTCGGAACGTCACGAAACTTCCACACGCTTTTCCAGCACACATAGACCCCATCAAACGGTAGAAATTGGCCGGGATTGCTCTCATGTGCGTTACGGGGCCTCGTTTCTCTCGCTCCGAATTCCCTGGAGCTGGCAAAACGCTCATTATAGTGTCGCCAAATATGGTCCGAACGTCACGAAACTTCCACACGCCTTTCCAGCAGATTTGCTCGTGTACCAAAAAAAGTCAAAATTTTTACACATAGACCCCATCAAACGGTAGAAATTGGCCGGGATTGCTCTCATGTGCGTTACGGGGCCTCGTTTCTCTCGCTCCGAATTCCCTGGAGCTGGCAAAACGCTCATTATAGTGTCGCCAAATATCGTCCGAACGTCACGAAACTTCCACACGCTTTTCCAGCACACATAGACCCCATCAAACGGTAGAAATTGGCCGGGATTGCTCTCATGTGCGTTACGGAGCATCGTTTCTCTCGCTCCGAATTCCCTGAAGCTGGGAAATCGCAATTTTTTGTGTCGCCAAATATCGTACGAACGTCACGAACCTTCCACACGCTTTTCCAGCAGATTTTCTCGTGCACCAAAAAAAGTCAAAATTTTTACACACAGACCCCATCAAACGGTAGAAATTGGCCGGGATTGCTCTCATGTGCGTTACGGAGCATCGTTTCTTTCGCTCCGAATTCCCTGGAGCTGGCAAAACGCTCATTTTATTGTCGCCAAATATGGTCCGAACGTCACGAAACTTCCACACGCCTTTCCAGCAGATTTGCTCGTGCACCAAAAAAAGTCAAAATTTTTACACATAGACCCCATCAAACGGTAGAAATTGGCCGGGATTGCTCTCATGTGCGTTACGGGGCCTCGTTTCTCTCGCTCCGAATTCCCTGGAGCTGGCAAAACGCTCATTATAGTGTCGCCAAATATCGTCCGAACGTCACGAAACTTCCACACGCCTTTCCAGCAGATTTGCTCGTGCACCAAAAAAAGTCAAAATTTTTACACACAGACCCCATCAAACGGTAGAAATTGGCCGGGATTGCTCTCATGTGAGTTACGGGGCCTCGTTTCTCTCGCTCCGAATTCCCTGAAGCTGGGAAATCGCTCATTATAGTGTCGCCAAATATCGTCCGAACGTCACGAAACTTCCACACGCCTTTCCAGCAGATTTTCTCGTGCACCAAAAAAAGTCAAAATTTTTACACACAGACCCCATCAAACGGTAGAAATTGGCCGGGATTGCTCTCATGTGAGTTACGGGGCCTCGTTTCTCTCGCTCCGAATTCCCTGAAGCTGGGAAATCGCAATTTTTTGTGTCGCCAAATATCGTACGAACGTCACGAACCTTCCACACGCTTTTCCAGCAGATTTGCTCGTGCACCAAAAAACGTCAAAATTTTTACACATAGACCCCATCAAACGGTAGAAATTGGCCGGGATTGCTCTCATGTGCGTTACGGGGCCTCGTTTCTCTCGCTCCGAATTCCCTGGAGCTGGCAAAACGCTCATTATAGTGTCGCCAAATATCGTCCGAACGTCACGAAACTTCCACACGCTTTTCCAGCACACATAGACCCCATAAAACGGTAGAAATTGGCCGGGATTGCTCTCATGTGCGTTACGGGGCCTCGTTTCTCTCGCTCCGAATTCCCTGGAGCTGGCAAAACGCTCATTATAGTGTCGCCAAATATCGTCCGAACGTCACGAAACTTCCACACGCTTTTCCAGCACACATAGACCCCATCAAACGGTAGAAATTGGCCGGGATTGCTCTCATGTGCGTTACGGGGCCTCGTTTCTCTCGCTCCGAATTCCCTGGAGCTGGCAAAACGCTCATTATAGTGTCGCCAAATATCGTCCGAACGTCACGAAACTTCCACACGCTTTTCCAGCACACATAGACCCCATCAAACGGTAGAAATTGGCCGGGATTGCTCTCATGTGAGTTACGGGGCCTCGTTTCTCTCGCTCCGAATTCCCTGAAGCTGGGAAATCGCTCATTATAGTGTCGCCAAATATCGTCCGAACGTCACGAAACTTCCACACGCTTTTCCAGCACACATAGACCCCATCAAACGGTAGAAATTGGCCGGGATTGCTCTCATGTGCGTTACGGGGCCTCGTTTCTCTCGCTCCGAATTCCCTGGAGCTGGGAAATCGCTCATTTTAGTGTCGCCAAATATCGTAGGAACGTCACGAACCTTCCACACGCTTTTCCAGCAGATTTGCTCGTGCACCAAAAAACTTCAAAATTTTTACACATAGACCCCATCAAACGGTAGAAATTGGCCGGGATTGCTCTCATGTGAGTTACGGGGCCTCGTTTCTCTCGCTCCGAATTCCCTGAAGCTGGGAAATCGCTCATTATAGTGTCGCCAAATATCGTCCGAACGTCACGAAACTTCCACACGCCTTTCCAGCAGATTTTCTCGTGCACCAAAAAAAGTCAAAATTTTTACACACAGACCCCATCAAACGGTAGAAATTGGCCGGGATTGCTCTCATGTGAGTTACGGGGCCTCGTTTCTCTCGCTCCGAATTCCCTGAAGCTGGGAAATCGCAATTTTTTGTGTCGCCAAATATCGTACGAACGTCACGAACCTTCCACACGCTTTTCCAGCAGATTTGCTCGTGCACCAAAAAACGTCAAAATTTTTACACATAGACCCCATCAAACGGTAGAAATTGGCCGGGATTGCTCTCATGTGCGTTACGGGGCCTCGTTTCTCTCGCTCCGAATTCCCTGGAGCTGGCAAAACGCTCATTATAGTGTCGCCAAATATCGTCCGAACGTCACGAAACTTCCACACGCTTTTCCAGCACACATAGACCCCATAAAACGGTAGAAATTGGCCGGGATTGCTCTCATGTGCGTTACGGGGCCTCGTTTCTCTCGCTCCGAATTCCCTGGAGCTGGCAAAACGCTCATTATAGTGTCGCCAAATATCGTCCGAACGTCACGAAACTTCCACACGCCTTTCCAGCAGATTTGCTCGTGCACCAAAAAAAGTCAAAATTTTTACACACAGACCCCATCAAACGGTAGAAATTGGCCGGGATTGCTCTCATGTGAGTTACGGGGCCTCGTTTCTCTCGCTCCGAATTCCCTGAAGCTGGGAAATCGCTCATTATAGTGTCGCCAAATATCGTCCGAACGTCACGAAACTTCCACACGCCTTTCCAGCAGATTTTCTCGTGCACCAAAAAAAGTCAAAATTTTTACACACAGACCCCATCAAACGGTAGAAATTGGCCGGGATTGCTCTCATGTGAGTTACGGGGCCTCGTTTCTCTCGCTCCGAATTCCCTGAAGCTGGGAAATCGCAATTTTTTGTGTCGCCAAATATCGTACGAACGTCACGAACCTTCCACACGCTTTTCCAGCAGATTTGCTCGTGCACCAAAAAACGTCAAAATTTTTACACATAGACCCCATCAAACGGTAGAAATTGGCCGGGATTGCTCTCATGTGCGTTACGGGGCCTCGTTTCTCTCGCTCCGAATTCCCTGGAGCTGGCAAAACGCTCATTATAGTGTCGCCAAATATCGTCCGAACGTCACGAAACTTCCACACGCTTTTCCAGCACACATAGACCCCATAAAACGGTAGAAATTGGCCGGGATTGCTCTCATGTGCGTTACGGGGCCTCGTTTCTCTCGCTCCGAATTCCCTGGAGCTGGCAAAACGCTCATTATAGTGTCGCCAAATATCGTCCGAACGTCACGAAACTTCCACACGCCTTTCCAGCAGATTTGCTCGTGCACCAAAAAAAGTCAAAATTTTTACACACAGACCCCATCAAACGGTAGAAATTGGCCGGGATTGCTCTCATGTGCGTTACGGGGCCTCGTTTCTCTCGCTCCGAATTCCCTGGAGCTGGCAAAACGCTCATTATAGTGTCGCCAAATATCGTCCGAACGTCACGAAACTTCCACACGCCTTTCCAGCAGATTTGCTCGTGCACCAAAAAAAGTCAAAATTTTTACACACAGACCCCATCAAACGGTAGAAATTGGCCGGGATTGCTCTCATGTGCGTTACGGAGCATCGTTTCTTTCGCTCCGAATTCCCTGGAGCTGGCAAAACGCTCATTTTAGTGTCGCCAAATATGGTCCGAACGTCACGAAACTTCCACACGCCTTTCCAGCAGATTTGCTCGTGTACCAAAAAAAGTCAAAATTTTTACACATAGACCCCATCAAACGGTAGAAATTGGACGGGATTGCTCTCACGTGCGTTACGGGGCCTCGTTTCTCTCGCTCCGAATTCCCTGGAGCTGGCAAAACGCTCATTATAGTGTCGCCAAATATCGTCCGAACGTCACGAAACTTCCACACGCTTTTCCAGCACACATAGACCCCATCAAACGGTAGAAATTGGACGGGATTGCTCTCATGTGCGTTACGGGGCCTCGTTTCTCTCGCTCCGAATTCCCTGAAGCTGGGAAATCGCTCATTATAGTGTCGCCAAATATCGTCCGAACGTCACGAAACTTCCACACGCTTTTCCAGCACACATAGACCCCATAAAACGGTAGAAATTGGCCGGGATTGCTCTCATGTGCGTTACGGGGCCTCGTTTCTCTCGCTCCGAATTCCCTGGAGCTGGCAAAACGCTCATTATAGTGTCGCCAAATATGGTCCGAACGTCACGAACCTTCCACACGCTTTTCCAGCAGATTTGCTCGTGCACCAAAAAACTTCAAAATTTTTACACATAGACCCCATCAAACGGTAGAAATTGGCCGGGATTGCTCTCATGTGAGTTACGGGGCCTCGTTTCTCTCGCTCCGAATTCCCTGGAGCTGGGAAATCGCTCATTTTAGTGTCGCCAAATATCGTAGGAACGTCACGAACCTTCCACACGCTTTTCCAGCAGATTTGCTCGTGCACCAAAAAACGTCAAAATTTTTACACATAGACCCCATCAAACGGTAGAAATTGGCCGGGATTGCTCTCATGTGCGTTACGGGGCCTCGTTTCTCTCGCTCCGAATTCCCTGGAGCTGGCAAAACGCTCATTATAGTGTCGCCAAATATCGTCCGAACGTCACGAAACTTCCACACGCTTTTCCAGCACACATAGACCCCATAAAACGGTAGAAATTGGCCGGGATTGCTCTCATGTGCGTTACGGGGCCTCGTTTCTCTCGCTCCGAATTCCCTGGAGCTGGCAAAACGCTCATTATAGTGTCGCCAAATATCGTCCGAACGTCACGAAACTTCCACACGCCTTTCCAGCAGATTTTCTCGTGCACCAAAAAAAGTCAAAATTTTTACACACAGACCCCATCAAACGGTAGAAATTGGCCGGGATTGCTCTCATGTGAGTTACGGGGCCTCGTTTCTCTCGCTCCGAATTCCCTGAAGCTGGGAAATCGCAATTTTTTGTGTCGCCAAATATCGTACGAACGTCACGAACCTTCCACACGCTTTTCCAGCAGATTTGCTCGTGCACCAAAAAACGTCAAAATTTTTACACATAGACCCCATCAAACGGTAGAAATTGGCCGGGATTGCTCTCATGTGCGTTACGGGGCCTCGTTTCTCTCGCTCCGAATTCCCTGGAGCTGGCAAAACGCTCATTATAGTGTCGCCAAATATCGTCCGAACGTCACGAAACTTCCACACGCTTTTCCAGCACACATAGACCCCATAAAACGGTAGAAATTGGCCGGGATTGCTCTCATGTGCGTTACGGGGCCTCGTTTCTCTCGCTCCGAATTCCCTGGAGCTGGCAAAACGCTCATTATAGTGTCGCCAAATATCGTCCGAACGTCACGAAACTTCCACACGCCTTTCCAGCAGATTTGCTCGTGCACCAAAAAAAGTCAAAATTTTTACACACAGACCCCATCAAACGGTAGAAATTGGCCGGGATTGCTCTCATGTGAGTTACGGGGCCTCGTTTCTCTCGCTCCGAATTCCCTGAAGCTGGGAAATCGCTCATTATAGTGTCGCCAAATATCGTCCGAACGTCACGAAACTTCCACACGCCTTTCCAGCAGATTTTCTCGTGCACCAAAAAAAGTCAAAATTTTTACACACAGACCCCATCAAACGGTAGAAATTGGCCGGGATTGCTCTCATGTGAGTTACGGGGCCTCGTTTCTCTCGCTCCGAATTCCCTGAAGCTGGGAAATCGCAATTTTTTGTGTCGCCAAATATCGTACGAACGTCACGAACCTTCCACACGCTTTTCCAGCAGATTTGCTCGTGCACCAAAAAACGTCAAAATTTTTACACATAGACCCCATCAAACGGTAGAAATTGGCCGGGATTGCTCTCATGTGCGTTACGGGGCCTCGTTTCTCTCGCTCCGAATTCCCTGGAGCTGGCAAAACGCTCATTATAGTGTCGCCAAATATCGTCCGAACGTCACGAAACTTCCACACGCTTTTCCAGCACACATAGACCCCATAAAACGGTAGAAATTGGCCGGGATTGCTCTCATGTGCGTTACGGGGCCTCGTTTCTCTCGCTCCGAATTCCCTGGAGCTGGCAAAACGCTCATTATAGTGTCGCCAAATATCGTCCGAACGTCACGAAACTTCCACACGCTTTTCCAGCACACATAGACCCCATCAAACGGTAGAAATTGGCCGGGATTGCTCTCATGTGCGTTACGGGGCCTCGTTTCTCTCGCTCCGAATTCCCTGGAGCTGGCAAAACGCTCATTATAGTGTCGCCAAATATCGTCCGAACGTCACGAAACTTCCACACGCTTTTCCAGCACACATAGACCCCATCAAACGGTAGAAATTGGCCGGGATTGCTCTCATGTGCGTTACGGGGCCTCGTTTCTCTCGCTCCGAATTCCCTGGAGCTGGGAAATCGCTCATTTTAGTGTCGCCAAATATCGTAGGAACGTCACGAACCTTCCACACGCTTTTCCAGCAGATTTGCTCGTGCACCAAAAAACTTCAAAATTTTTACACATAGACCCCATCAAACGGTAGAAATTGGCCGGGATTGCTCTCATGTGAGTTACGGGGCCTCGTTTCTCTCGCTCCGAATTCCCTGAAGCTGGGAAATCGCTCATTATAGTGTCGCCAAATATCGTCCGAACGTCACGAAACTTCCACACGCTTTTCCAGCACACATAGACCCCATCAAACGGTAGAAATTGGCCGGGATTGCTCTCATGTGCGTTACGGGGCCTCGTTTCTCTCGCTCCGAATTCCCTGGAGCTGGGAAATCGCTCATTTTAGTGTCGCCAAATATCGTAGGAACGTCACGAACCTTCCACACGCTTTTCCAGCAGATTTGCTCGTGCACCAAAAAACTTCAAAATTTTTACACATAGACCCCATCAAACGGTAGAAATTGGCCGGGATTGCTCTCATGTGAGTTACGGGGCCTCGTTTCTCTCGCTCCGAATTCCCTGAAGCTGGGAAATCGCTCATTATAGTGTCGCCAAATATCGTCGGAACGTCACGAAACTTCCACACGCTTTTCCAGCACACATAGACCCCATCAAACGGTAGAAATTGGCCGGGATTGCTCTCATGTGCGTTACGGGGCCTCGTTTCTCTCGCTCCGAATTCCCTGGAGCTGGCAAAACGCTCATTATAGTGTCGCCAAATATGGTCCGAACGTCACGAAACTTCCACACGCCTTTCCAGCAGATTTGCTCGTGTACCAAAAAAAGTCAAAATTTTTACACATAGACCCCATCAAACGGTAGAAATTGGCCGGGATTGCTCTCATGTGCGTTACGGGGCCTCGTTTCTCTCGCTCCGAATTCCCTGGAGCTGGCAAAACGCTCATTATAGTGTCGCCAAATATCGTCCGAACGTCACGAAACTTCCACACGCTTTTCCAGCACACATAGACCCCATCAAACGGTAGAAATTGGCCGGGATTGCTCTCATGTGCGTTACGGAGCATCGTTTCTCTCGCTCCGAATTCCCTGAAGCTGGGAAATCGCAATTTTTTGTGTCGCCAAATATCGTACGAACGTCACGAACCTTCCACACGCTTTTCCAGCAGATTTTCTCGTGCACCAAAAAAAGTCAAAATTTTTACACACAGACCCCATCAAACGGTAGAAATTGGCCGGGATTGCTCTCATGTGCGTTACGGAGCATCGTTTCTTTCGCTCCGAATTCCCTGGAGCTGGCAAAACGCTCATTTTATTGTCGCCAAATATGGTCCGAACGTCACGAAACTTCCACACGCCTTTCCAGCAGATTTGCTCGTGCACCAAAAAAAGTCAAAATTTTTACACATAGACCCCATCAAACGGTAGAAATTGGCCGGGATTGCTCTCATGTGCGTTACGGGGCCTCGTTTCTCTCGCTCCGAATTCCCTGAAGCTGGCAAAACGCTCATTATAGTGTCGCCAAATATCGTCCGAACGTCACGAAACTTCCACACGCCTTTCCAGCAGATTTTCTCGTGCACCAAAAAAAGTCAAAATTTTTACACACAGACCCCATCAAACGGTAGAAATTGGCCGGGATTGCTCTCATGTGAGTTACGGGGCCTCGTTTCTCTCGCTCCGAATTCCCTGAAGCTGGGAAATCGCAATTTTTTGTGTCGCCAAATATCGTACGAACGTCACGAACCTTCCACACGCTTTTCCAGCAGATTTTCTCGTGCACCAAAAAAAGTCAAAATTTTTACACACAGACCCCATCAAACGGTAGAAATTGGCCGGGATTGCTCTCATGTGCGTTACGGGGCCTCGTTTCTCTCGCTCCGAATTCCCTGGAGCTGGCAAAACGCTCATTATAGTGTCGCCAAATATCGTCCGAACGTCACGAAACTTCCACACGCTTTTCCAGCACACATAGACCCCATCAAACGGTAGAAATTGGCCGGGATTGCTCTCATGTGCGTTACGGGGCCTCGTTTCTCTCGCTCCGAATTCCCTGGAGCTGGGAAATCGCTCATTTTAGTGTCGCCAAATATCGTAGGAACGTCACGAACCTTCCACACGCTTTTCCAGCAGATTTGCTCGTGCACCAAAAAACTTCAAAATTTTTACACATAGACCCCATCAAACGGTAGAAATTGGCCGGGATTGCTCTCATGTGAGTTACGGGGCCTCGTTTCTCTCGCTCCGAATTCCCTGGAGCTGGGAAATCGCTCATTTTAGTGTCGCCAAATATCGTAGGAACGTCACGAACCTTCCACACGCTTTTCCAGCAGATTTGCTCGTGCACCAAAAAACGTCAAAATTTTTACACATAGACCCCATCAAACGGTAGAAATTGGCCGGGATTGCTCTCATGTGCGTTACGGGGCCTCGTTTCTCTCGCTCCGAATTCCCTGAAGCTGGGAAATCGCAATTTTTTGTGTCGCCAAATATCGTAGCAACGTCACGAACCTTCCACACGCTTTTCCAGCAGATTTTCTCGTGCACCAAAAAAAGTCAAAATTTTTACACACAGACCCCATCAAACGGTAGAAATTGGCCGGGATTGCTCTCATGTGCGTTACGGAGCATCGTTTCTTTCGCTCCGAATTCCCTGGAGCTGGCAAAACGCTCATTTTAGTGTCGCCAAATATGGTCCGAACGTCACGAAACTTCCACACGCCTTTCCAGCAGATTTGCTCGTGCACCAAAAAAAGTCAAAATTTTTACACATAGACCCCATCAAACGGTAGAAATTGGCCGGGATTGCTCTCATGTGAGTTACGGGGCCTCGTTTCTCTCGCTCCAAATTCCCTGAAGCTGGGAAATCGCAATTTTTTGTGTCGCCAAATATCGTCCGAACGTCACGAAACTTCCACACGCCTTTCCAGCAGATTTGCTCGTGCACCAAAAAAAGTCAAAATTTTTACACACAGACCCCATCAAACGGTAGAAATTGGCCGGGATTGCTCTCATGTGCGTTACGGAGCATCGTTTCTTTCGCTCCGAATTCCCTGGAGCTGGCAAAACGCTCATTTTAGTGTCGCCAAATATGGTCCGAACGTCACGAAACTTCCACACGCCTTTCCAGCAGATTTGCTCGTGTACCAAAAAAAGTCAAAATTTTTACACATAGACCCCATCAAACGGTAGAAATTGGACGGGATTGCTCTCACGTGCGTTACGGGGCCTCGTTTCTCTCGCTCCGAATTCCCTGGAGCTGGCAAAACGCTCATTATAGTGTCGCCAAATATCGTCCGAACGTCACGAAACTTCCACACGCTTTTCCAGCACACATAGACCCCATCAAACGGTAGAAATTGGACGGGATTGCTCTCATGTGCGTTACGGGGCCTCGTTTCTCTCGCTCCGAATTCCCTGAAGCTGGGAAATCGCTCATTATAGTGTCGCCAAATATCGTCCGAACGTCACGAAACTTCCACACGCTTTTCCAGCACACATAGACCCCATCAAACGGTAGAAATTGGCCGGGATTGCTCTCATGTGCGTTACGGGGCCTCGTTTCTCTCGCTCCGAATTCCCTGGAGCTGGGAAATCGCTCATTTTAGTGTCGCCAAATATCGTAGGAACGCCACGAACCTTCCACACGCTTTTCCAGCAGATTTGCTCGTGCACCAAAAAACTTCAAAATTTTTACACATAGACCCCATCAAACGGTAGAAATTGGCCGGGATTGCTCTCATGTGAGTTACGGGGCCTCGTTTCTCTCGCTCCGAATTCCCTGGAGCTGGGAAATCGCTCATTTTAGTGTCGCCAAATATCGTAGGAACGTCACGAACCTTCCACACGCTTTTCCAGCAGATTTGCTCGTGCACCAAAAAACGTCAAAATTTTTACACATAGACCCCATCAAACGGTAGAAATTGGCCGGGATTGCTCTCATGTGCGTTACGGGGCCTCGTTTCTCTCGCTCCGAATTCCCTGAAGCTGGGAAATCGCAATTTTTTGTGTCGCCAAATATCGTAGCAACGTCACGAACCTTCCACACGCTTTTCCAGCAGATTTTCTCGTGCACCAAAAAAAGTCAAAATTTTTACACACAGACCCCATCAAACGGTAGAAATTGGCCGGGATTGCTCTCATGTGCGTTACGGGGCCTCGTTTCTCTCGCTCCGAATTCCCTGGAGCTGGCAAAACGCTCATTATAGTGTCGCCAAATATGGTCCGAACGTCACGAAACTTCCACACGCCTTTCCAGCAGATTTGCTCGTGTACCAAAAAAAGTCAAAATTTTTACACATAGACCCCATCAAACGGTAGAAATTGGACGGGATTGCTCTCACGTGCGTTACGGGGCCTCGTTTCTCTCGCTCCGAATTCCCTGGAGCTGGCAAAACGCTCATTATAGTGTCGCCAAATATCGTCCGAACGTCACGAAACTTCCACACGCTTTTCCAGCACACATAGACCCCATCAAACGGTAGAAATTGGACGGGATTGCTCTCACGTGCGTTACGGGGCCTCGTTTCTCTCGCTCCGAATTCCCTGGAGCTGGCAAAACGCTCATTATAGTGTCGCCAAATATCGTCCGAACGTCACGAAACTTCCACACGCTTTTCCAGCACACATAGACCCCATCAAACGGTAGAAATTGGCCGGGATTGCTCTCATGTGCGTTACGGAGCATCGTTTCTCTCGCTCCGAATTCCCTGAAGCTGGGAAATCGCAATTTTTTGTGTCGCCAAATATCGTACGAACGTCACGAACCTTCCACACGCTTTTCCAGCAGATTTTCTCGTGCACCAAAAAAAGTCAAAATTTTTACACACAGACCCCATCAAACGGTAGAAATTGGCCGGGATTGCTCTCATGTGCGTTACGGAGCATCGTTTCTTTCGCTCCGAATTCCCTGGAGCTGGCAAAACGCTCATTTTATTGTCGCCAAATATGGTCCGAACGTCACGAAACTTCCACACGCCTTTCCAGCAGATTTGCTCGTGCACCAAAAAAAGTCAAAATTTTTACACATAGACCCCATCAAACGGTAGAAATTGGCCGGGATTGCTCTCATGTGCGTTACGGGGCCTCGTTTCTCTCGCTCCGAATTCCCTGGAGCTGGCAAAACGCTCATTATAGTGTCGCCAAATATCGTCCGAACGTCACGAAACTTCCACACGCCTTTCCAGCAGATTTGCTCGTGCACCAAAAAAAGTCAAAATTTTTACACACAGACCCCATCAAACGGTAGAAATTGGCCGGGATTGCTCTCATGTGAGTTACGGGGCCTCGTTTCTCTCGCTCCGAATTCCCTGAAGCTGGGAAATCGCTCATTATAGTGTCGCCAAATATCGTCCGAACGTCACGAAACTTCCACACGCCTTTCCAGCAGATTTTCTCGTGCACCAAAAAAAGTCAAAATTTTTACACACAGACCCCATCAAACGGTAGAAATTGGCCGGGATTGCTCTCATGTGAGTTACGGGGCCTCGTTTCTCTCGCTCCGAATTCCCTGAAGCTGGAAATCGCAATTTTTTGTGTCGCCAAATATCGTACGAACGTCACGAACCTTCCACACGCTTTTCCAGCAGATTTGCTCGTGCACCAAAAAACGTCAAAATTTTTACACATAGACCCCATCAAACGGTAGAAATTGGCCGGGATTGCTCTCATGTGCGTTACGGGGCCTCGTTTCTCTCGCTCCGAATTCCCTGGAGCTGGCAAAACGCTCATTATAGTGTCGCCAAATATCGTCCGAACGTCACGAAACTTCCACACGCTTTTCCAGCACACATAGACCCCATAAAACGGTAGAAATTGGCCGGGATTGCTCTCATGTGCGTTACGGGGCCTCGTTTCTCTCGCTCCGAATTCCCTGGAGCTGGCAAAACGCTCATTATAGTGTCGCCAAATATCGTCCGAACGTCACGAAACTTCCACACGCTTTTCCAGCACACATAGACCCCATCAAACGGTAGAAATGGCCGGGATTG
>NW_026891761.1:0-31797 GCF_015708825.2 Lethenteron reissneri
GTTCGCGCGCTGGGTTACGAATCCGGCGACCCGACGATTATCTGAACAGGTCCTGGACCTCCCCTAGGTCGACTCAACCTCAAATGAGGACCTGGTGCGGTATGCAAACATCTGAAGAGACAAAGGCGGCCGGGCGTGGTGCTGACCACCAACCCCCTCGTGCGCCGTTCCGGCCTTCATACGGAGCTCGCGAGCAGCACTTGCCCCAACAATCTGCTACAGGCTACGTGGGGGATCTTTGTATTGTATGTGTGTTTGTGGGTATGGGGCCGTCCATAAATGACGTCACGCACCTAGGGGGGGGGGGTCAGAAATTTGTGACGATGTGTGACGAGGGGGGGAGTTGAGAAATGTGACGTCACATCAAAATGCGCAACTTTAAATAAATATAGAATTGTTATAACAACACTCCTACAACATCAGAGTGCAGTTCCACATTAAATACGCACTACAATGACAATAGTTTAAAGCGATTGGAAGCGTGTTTTATTTTCAAAATGGAAATATGGTTTTGGGGGGGGCGTCATATTTGAGGGGGGGTCTGACTTTTTGTGACGCCGTGTGACGAGGGGGGTCCAAAATAGTGTGACGTCATTTATGGACGGCCCCTATTAAGTAGCGGTTGTTTTAATGGTCAGCGCACTGTGCTAAGATCGCGTTGCGTGGTGGCTTCTTGTCACGGCACCGCAGAGGAAATTCGAACCTGTACCTGGTCTGGGAATGCCGCCAGGTGAACTCGGCCTAAACCAGTACCTGGCGCAGTTGCGGTCAGAGTCGTCGGCGCTGGAAAGACAACGGCCAGACAACGGAAAAGACAAGACAATTGAAAGACAGGACAATGGAAAGACAGGACAATAGAAAGACAATGGAAAGACAAGACAAAGAAACAAGGAAAGACAATGGAAAGACAACGGTCACGATTTTACTTCGGGAGTGGATGCTGAGGAGGAAGAACGCAGCGGAGGAAGAGGCCGCGAGTCGTGGCAGTGAGATGAATGAGAGTTGCATCGATCACGACCACAGAGAAGCAGCTGAAGGGAAGGAATAGTAGACAATGGAGGATGTCATTGCCTCGCAGCGTGACGTCACGTGTGTATGTTGAACTTCTTTCGCGCCGTACGTAGCCAACCGTGCTCATCGGAGGTGGGGGGGGGGAGGTCAACAAACTAATCGCGCAAAGCTCGACTAAAGAAATGAGTGTTTAATCGAGATTATTTAAAAGTTCACAGCTCCAGTGGCTTCCTACTATCGGAAGGAAGAAGGTTCCAGACGGCCGCAGAAGCGCATCTGCAAGCGCCGCGCGATGCGGTGACCGACTCTGTTCGATGGCCATAGCCACAAGCCGCCGCCGCCGCCGCTGCGAGGATGGACCGGAGTTCGCGTGACTGATGGTTTGTGTTCCTCGACGAGATCAGCGAGGTGTTGTGGTTCATTTGTGGCAAGCGCTGTTGTGTGTACATGAATGCGACAAGGAGAACAACAGAAACAACAACAGAAACAACAGCGGCAGCGGCAGCGGTGGCAATGAGCCAAGCAATCTACGACGATCAACGTGGATCCTCTGTGCGCACGTGTGCCTGTGAGTTGTGCCCCGCGCAATGTGGGTGGGGGGGGGACGTGCATCGTTGCGTTGTGCATTTCATCGGTGGTTGCTGCTTTGTACTTGTATCGGTGAGCACGGCCTCTTAGACTGTGCCCTGTCGCTGTGCAGGTGAGTGGCTGGTTCTGGTTCACTCTGTGTCGATCTGCTCAACAAGTACCTTCCCATTGTCTGAGCGAGAGTTGGTGGTGGTGGGTGGGGGTGTTGCAGCACTGCGCTAAGCTCACGATTAGAGAGGGCACTGGGCTCACAACACATTCATCGCACCTCCGAATAGCACGGGTTGGCTACGTACGCGGCGAAAGAGGTTCAACACGTGCATACAATACACCTCGCATCGTCACTCCATCACTGTCAGCCGTGATCTTTCAACTTCTGGATGAAGGCCACCCCAAAGCTGTCTAGCGCTGAAAGAATCCAAATGGTCTCCTGCACCATGAGATGGTTTCATCACTCCGTCTCCGCGCTGGAAATCCTCTCGGCTGCGCACTCCATCCTTTGCCTGCCACTCCATTATTGGTCTTGACCACCGGCCATTATCGCTCCAAGTGTTGTGTCCTGCCCGAGCTCCCGTACTTCTTTACGACCTGTCTCCATCTCGCATGGCAGTTTAACACGGAGCAGGCTTTTGCGACCAATTTCTATATATTAAAGAGAAATTTGTGAATATGTGTCCGTTAGAAATGTTTAGCATACTTCCCAACATGCAACAAACTTTAAATTTGGCATGTGGGTAGCTTCAAGACTGTACACAATGCAAAACGTATAAAAATAGACTTTAGTATTTTGGGGGGGGCGCAATAATGGAAGCGTCACGCAGTGTGCCTGCTGACGTCACGCATCCCCCCCTCCCCACCCTCCGCGTAGGCCGTGTATAATCCAAGACAAAAATCCAAGTCCCGGGAGAAGCCGGCTAGTCAAGCTCGTTATGCACAATAGAGGTGTTTTTGGTGGTGAGATCGCGTTAATATGAACGTGCCGTTAAAGCCGCCACCACCGGACACAGCCGATTAGTAAGCCTCGTCACGTGAACAGAACGCGCCAGTTCGCGAGCAGTGCACAACGCCGGTGTGTGGGAGAGTAACCCCACCACAAAATTTACAATTCGAGTTAACGACGTTTCGCCAGTAATTACACCCATCCTCATCAGGCGACAGCCAGATTTGTAAACGTCGTCCTCGAATTGTAAATGTTGTAGTGGGACTTACACTCCCACACACAGGGTGTGCTGAACTAGTAACGAATTGTCACATTTTGTTCACGTGACAAACCTCACTAGTTGGCTGTGTCGGGTGGTGGCGGCTTTAACGACACATGTATATATTCACGCGATCTAACCCCCCAAAAAAACCTCGATTATGGACCTCGCATGTGTCCACGCGGTCCTCTCACGCTGTGCGAACACCAAGCACGCGTCTCTCCGTGCTTCTCTGCGCACTCTCCACACTTGTTTCTTTCGGTTATCTTCGCCAAGTGTCCACGTCTCTGATCCGAGGGTCACAGCAAGGGAGAGTTGCTTCGTGATTCTTTCCCCCCCCCCCCCAAAAAAAAAAATCATCCTTCCAGAGAGACAATAACAACGAGTGAGGCTGTGCAAAGCCGAGCTGCGATTCCGTTTTCGTATGAAAACCCTGGTCCCTGTCATAGTAACGTGGAATTGACATTTACTGGCTCACGGCCACGAATGTAAATGGGCATCACGCCACGCTCGCTGGAGCAGGGATACGCTGACAGCGAGTTGACTTTTTGACTCGGAACGAGACACTGCCGCTTTATGCAGCCTAAGGATGTGTTTATCCGCATGTCAATCACGCTCAACAAGCAAGGCATATTCACGACTTGTAACGCTCGCAGCTGACTTCACCCTGAAACAGGGGGTCAATAAGCCACCACCTCTCATTTGTGCTGAAACACCGCATCGATTCACAGGGTGAAGTAGATTTTATGATGCACACGAAACATGCATCGGATCGTTCATGTGATAATTTTAAGCTTTTACGATATTTTTTTAATTAATAAACCTAATCTGTGTTTATCCCGGAGAAATCCGATGAGCTATGAAGCACTTTTTCACAGGCATCCAGTAGGAATGGGCAAGAAAGTAACAACAAAAATCAACACGACAGAAATACCGAGAGGTGTGCAAAGTATAGGAAAGGTCAGCAAACTCACTGTCAAAATATAAAGAGACTAAAACTAAACTGTTTTAACTTTACTCGGTAAAGCCCTCTGAGCAATCCGTATAACCAGTATTCAGTGTAACCTGCAGTCGGTGTAACCAGCACTCCCAACGATTCAATATTTAATTTGTATTTTATTCTACCAGGTAAGGTCCACCAAGCTGTACAGCTCTATTTCAGAAGTGACCTGGCCACAAATGATAGCTCAACAAAGTGGCTTAGCATCACGTGGAAATTTATAACAGAGAAAAAAAGTGCAATGTGCCACAGTATTCACTGACTCTTGTAGACCCACAGACAAGCGGAAAGTCAGCCACGAGGTTAGCCAATAAATTGCCCAAGCTCTGCGGTCCTTTACATACTAAGGTGGTGTCGGCCAATTAGTGAGTGTTCATGCACGTGGGAGGAAACCGGAGCACGTGGCTGAAACCCACACGCGTGTGAGGGGGAAACACTCGATCCCACGCCGATGAAACATGTGGAGTCAGCAGTTTTTGCTGTACCGCCTTCTCCTGGCGAGCCGGGATGTGACACCACGGACTCTGCCCGAGAAGAAGTTTTGAAACATTTGTGTGATCCACCAACCCTCGCCTTCAATACCGGATCAAAGGCGTGAACCACCACCACCACCGCCACCACCACTACCACCACACCGCCACCACCACCACCACTGCCACCACCACCACCGCCGCCACCGCCGCCGCCACCGCCGCCGCCGCCACCGCCACCGCCACCGCCACCGCCGTCGCCGCCGCCGCCGCCGCCGCCGCCGCCACCCACCGCCACCGTCGCCGCCGCCGCCGCCGCCACCGCCGCCACCGCCACCACCGCCGCCGCTGCCGCCGCCGCCACCGCTACCACCGCCACCGCCGCCGCCGCCACGCCACCGCCACCACCACCACCACCACCACCGCCACCACCACCACCGCCACCACCACCACCACCACCGCCACCACACCACCACCGCCACCACCACCACCGTCGCCACCGCCCAGCTAATGGGTTCACTGCGGCCTCGAATTGTGATAATTCATCAGATCGCGGTTTGCAGGATGCCCACGTTTAAAACGTCCATTATTGACCCTGGCGTTGAACAACGAATTCGACTGAGGAATTTTTCGTGAAACCTCCACATGGCTATCTGGATTCACACACAGCGGCGCTGGCTCAGCACAAGAACATCGCGGGGCCCTCTCGGCCACCTGGTTGCGGTTTGAGAGCCGCGCTTTTGGTTAAACAAGCCGAGAAGAATGTTGAGTTTACACGTGGATTTAACCTTTCCTAACCCCAACACTTATCCCCCAGATTCGCCGTTGCTTTCATTTGTATTGCGACCACTTTCCATGTATAAATCCAGCTGGGCTATTTGGCTCGGTAATTTCCAATATACAGCAGCACGGCAAGTAGGTTGTTGATCGATGCACATCGCCTGATTTGTGCATGTGTTTTTTTAAAATCTGCCTTCAACGCCTTTTCATAGTCGACAACGGCGAGGCGTAATGGTTGGTGATGTACATCTCTCGTTTCCATAATCCGATTATTAATGCCCGTTATCGAATGTAGAGAAACTTTTCCCAAACCTGGTTTGCTCACGCGGTTGGTCGGCCTCGAAATGAGTCCACGATTCTCCCTGCAGTGATCTTTGTGAAGCACTTTGCTCGGTGCGAGTTGGTGAGGCAGGCGAGGCAACCGGGTATCGGTTCAGATCTCACTCGGCACTTACTCCACTTGCAACTGGCAAGCGAAGCCAAGTCACCGTCTTCCGAACGCCAGTGCGTGAACCACCATGCCACCAGTCGTGCCCCTCTTAACAAACACCACAGTGCAAGTTCACGGTGCAAGTTCACGTACCCAGAGTTGGACTCATCGTTTCGCTCCTTTGGGGTTCACACAACGAGCGTTTGTGGAACGTTAAGAGTGGCCCCCCTATGGTGATGCCACGGGAGAGACTCACCCCGCCAAGGTCATATGGAATGTATCCACTGGCTCAGTGTCGCCACCAACAATGGTGAAGTATGCACCTTGAACTTCCTTCGCACCGTACGTAGTCAACCGTGCTGCTAGGAGGTGCGAACGTTGAACCAGGCAGAGGTTTTACGCTTCGGATTTGGCAACACCGCTTATTAAGGAACAAATGACTGGGCAATTACGACGCTCATTAAACATTCAAGTCCACAGCCTTGCATTGGCCTGTGCTGTGGTGGTGGTGGTGAAGGGCAGCGGGGTAACGCGCACGAACAAAAAAAAACAATTTCCTTAACGACGGAAGTCGTTTAAAAGAGAAAAGCGGCCAGCTAACACTGGACTTACAACATCAATTGTCCGATCGCCATTATTTCTCGACGCTGAATAATCCACGACGTTTGTTTGGGTTTTTTCCTTCCCCTTTCTGCCTCCTCCTCCCTCCCTCCCCCTCCCCCTCTCTCAGTCGTCTTGCACTTCAAATTAAAGATCAGGAACTAATTGTCCTCGCCAGGCAGGGGGACAACAGAGGCAGCCTTTGTGGGCCACGTCGTTTTGTGTGTGCGAGTCACGGACTCTGCGTCCGCGTGGAGGCGAATTGTTCTGCTCCAACGGCCGCGCACAAACGCACTCCGGGTTGAGGCAGAGACGTCCCATTCCGAAACAAATCCTTCATTCATGGCTCCGCACCACGTCCCGGCTGACTCAACTCCCCGCGAGCCAGGGGCCCGCAGAGTGATTCACCACTCTTCTACGAGTCACTTTCATCGGCGCAACAACATTTTTTTTCTAATTCACGCCTCTCGCGAACATTAGGGGGCAAAGCGGGCGGACGCGTTTGCAGCCGGCAGCGGGTGTACCCCTTGCTGCGTGGAGCTGCTCAGGCTGCTTGAATCTTGAGTCGCTCCGGTCCTCATCATTTTCCTGCAGGTTGCCGCTCGCTTGGGCCTTGCGAATTCGCAGTGGAGCCCACTGGGCCGCTCACAATGGCCTACCACCAGCGTCAGTGCTGCTCTTTAGAGATGAATATCCCTTTTTCCCCCCACTTTAAAGTTTCTAACGATATGGGACTTACATGTAGATTGAAAACACGGGACGAGGAGCTGTATTTATAGAGCGTCGTGTTGATAAAGGTGAGTAGGCTTGGGTGAGGACGCGTCGTCACAAGGGATGATGAGGGGCCGTGGTGGAGGCAAAGGAGGGGACATGCCTGGGTCGACATCTGCCATGCACACAGAGGGATTAAAATCAACTTGCGCACAGAATCTCGATAGGTATTTGTATTGCATTCATCCAGCCGTAGATAGATCGAGGCGGAGGATGAATCACAATGTACTCGCGAATACAAATAATAAAAACAAACAATAATTGTCAACGGTGGTCACGATGCGGACAGGCTGGGCCTCCTGCCCTGTGAATGAGGAGTGTCTACCACTGTCTCAGTGCTGTCAGCAGAGAGATGAGCCACAGCACCCACGCGTGTCTGAGCGGGGAGACAGGCCCTAGGGTTCTTGTCATTTACTCAGATCGTCGGAGCGGGCCAGCGATGTTTATGCAGATCCACAACTGAGCGCATGCGGATTTTTTGACTCAACAGTGACGGCGCCGAATTTGCCCCTTGTCGAGAAATGAAATGGCTTCGGGGGTAGAGTAAGAGGCAGAGATTGCAACAACAACAACACCAACAACAGCAACAACACCACCCCTCCCCCCTAGCGTGGGCTAGAGTAGGGTGCCAGCGAGCGGCCTGCCAGGCTCAGCAGGTGGCAGCCTGTCCGGCGGCGGAGATTGTTATGCAAATGAAAGGCGCGAGGCTTAAAGGAGTGGGGATCCTTCTGAGGAATGTGAGGAATCCGAGCCTGCTCCACGTTGCCTCCGATAATCCGCAGTCTGCTGCCATGCACGAATATTATGCCGGCATTCCGTACGCAGCATTTTCATTAACCCCCTCCACCCCCCAGATTCCTTCACGCATTCACTTCTAATCGCCGATGCTGAGCACACAGCCTTCCGAGGCTAAGAACGTTAAGCGGCCAGCAACGGACAGCACTCTTACAGTTAGCACGGTAGGCTATGTACGGTGCGAAAGAAGTTCAACATATACGTATACTAGATGAGAGTTTACACTTTACATTGAGCGAGGTTATTATCAGAGCTTGGGGAGATGACGGAAAGGAATTCCGAAGTGGAGCAGTGCGAGGGAATACGTTTAAAGGGAAGGGTTGCAACCTGAAGTGTGGTCAGTGGGTGAGTGAATGAGTGAGTGGGTGAATGTGTGGGTGAGAGTGAGTGAGTTGTTGTGACCTGCAGTGTGGTGAGTGAATGAGTGAGTGGGTGAATCTGTGGGTGAGAGTGAGTGAGTTGTTGTGACCTGCAGTGTGGTGATGAGTGAGTGAGTGAATGAGTGAGTGGGTGAGAGTGAGTGAGTTGTTGTGACCTGCATTGTTGTGAATGAATGAGTGAGTGGGTGAATGTGTGGGTGAGAGTGAGTGAGCTGTTGTGATCTGTAGTGTGTTGAGTGAGTGAATAAACGAATGAGTGGATGAATTTGTGGGTGAGATTGAATGGGTTGTTGTTACCTGCAGTGTGGTGGCGGAGCATAGGAGGGATGAGACAATGCGGCTTTAATGTTCTGCCACAACAAAGCTGCATTTCACGTAACTTTGTTTTATTTTTTTTAAATCGACACAAACGCTACCAGGCAGTGGAGCAGAGACGCACTCTTCATGCTTCAAACACGCGAATTCCAACTACGTCCCAATTGTGTTTGAAATGAACGGCGAGATTCAAGCAACTCGGCTTATTAGCAATCATATTTATTTCGTCGTTGGAGTTTGTTCATGGCAAGGGTTGTTGTGAAAGCAGAGAGCTGTTTACAACGCCCGTCAAGAGGTGCGCTAGCTCATGGGCTGTCGCCTCAATGCAACCGTTCCAGCAACGTCCATTGTACAACCAGCACCACGAAAGGTGATCCATTCACAGATACCCCGCTACAATAATAAACTATGGGGAGACATTCTGGGACAAACGACGTTTCATCTCGAAGTCTCTGCGCATTCTTCGCCAAGTGTCAGCGCCACGCATTGATCAGTTTAAACGCCCTCCTGTGTCAGATGTGGAGCCAGCGCCGTGACATCGATCGCTCCAATCAGCTGTTGAGACGAAACTCGCACTTTAATTAGAAATCAGTGGGGCATCTGTAAACGGATCGCCCACGCAGTATGATTTTCATAATTATCTACGGTGACGTGCTATTGGCTGCTCCTGCTGACTTGCATTAACCCAATCAGATTACACGAACCATTTCCCCCTTTTAATTGGATGTGCAATCGTTTTGGAAGTATATTTGAAAAAAAATGGGGAAAAGCAAAACAATGGCCTCTCTCTCTTTCGCGCTTTCGCTACTCACCGCCATGCGTTTCGTTGCCAAGACGAGTCGAGGGGTCTCTCTTTCTCTACACCAGTGGGTCGTAGCAACCTTCACCGCAGCCTTGCACCCCACCTGGGTCACAACCGTTAGACAAATGTATGATGCTCAAAAACATGCAGGGTTTGTATTCGTGGTTCTTTCGGTAAAGTCCCGTAGAAGGAAAATAATAAAATAATATAAATATAAAGCAAAAAATATATATATTTATATTATTTATTATCTCCCTTCCACGTGACTTTACCGAAAGAACCAAGAATATGAATCCCTGCAGTCACGAAAGCTTTAAATCAAAATGTATGCAGGGTTTGGTGAAACAAAGTGAGTTTGCACTTAATTTGTGTCTTCGATTATTCACCTTCAAAAAAATCTGTCCGTGTGTCGCACCCCCAGAAAGGGCATCTGGCACCCCAGGAGGTGCAGCGTGATGCCCCCCCCAGGCTAAGAAGCCACTGCTCTGCACGGTGCACACGGAGATTCCCAGCGGCCCCCCCCCCAATGGCCTCAACGCCGCCACTAATCAGTCTCACGGCACTCACCGGCCACTCGCTGGCACTGCCCATCTACCGGCGCTTGAGAGCTCTGTCATGAGGCGAGACGTGTGCTAATTATAACGGTGCTGACGGCACACTTAACACCGTCTTAGTAGTAAATACAGGGTTACTTTGAAGGTGAATGCGATGACGGTAATGGGTTACACATCAGCACCCGCGAAGCGACCTGGCCACAATTGACAGCCCAACGAAGATGACGTTCTTTCGGTAAAGTGGAGATTTGGAGCAGCCAAATACTCTAAACGCACACTTCTGAGTGTGGAGGGGGAAACCGGAGGACCCGGAGAAACATTCACACGACCACGCGGAGAGAGACACGCGCAGACTCCAAACATACAGCAGGCGTCAGGGTCGAGGTGGAACCCACGACCTACTAGCCACCGCGGCGCCCTCCATCTGTAACGCGGCCATCATCCTCTTACTCTTAGTTTTTTTTCGGTAAAGTCACGTAGGTAAAAAATAAAATTAATAAAAGTAAAATAAAAAATCACGACGTTTCGGAGGCAACACAAGCTTCCGTCTTCAGGTGGAACCGTCACAGCACAGTTGCTGTATCAAGTAAGCAATCGTGCTGTGACGGTTCCACCTGAAGACGGAAGCTTGTGTTGCCTCCGAAACGTCGTGATTTTTATTTTATTTCTATTATTTCTTCATCATCCCCACTGCACATTCGCAGCAGCAGCGGCAGCGGCGTTCAAGCCACGCCGACTTCTAAGAGTCACTTCGCGGCCCCAGCCTCCTCGCTCGGCTGGCCCTCGAGCGCCACTTAGTTTGGCTCCACGTCTCGGAGTCGCCGTCAATTATGCCAGTGAAATAGCGTGCGCGTTATAAATAACTTTCTTATTACATTCAGTCCCGTCCTACAACAGCCGCGGGGCAAACGCACGGCCGTGCACTCCTGGCCCACCGACACCCATCTGGCAGCACTAAAAGTCGACACGTCTACTCTTCCAAGATGGTTTATGTTGTCCATCAAAAAAAAGCTGCCCTGTTAGTGCGTCTCGTGACCTGCACCCCCTCCTCCTCCTCGTTACCGCCGGCAATACCGAGGGTGGACCCTGTCGTGTTTTACCGCCCCGAAGTAAAACAATAAAACGCAGCTTCAACAAAAGGGGGGGGGGGGCGGTGTGGTGGTTCCTGGCCTCAGTGTGGACTCTCGTTCATCGCTCTGCCGCCCGATGATGCCAACGCCAACGCGGCCGTCGCGGGCCGTTGAGTCCTCATCAGGTCGCCGCTTGGTGTGCAGACGAAGCAAGGTGCAGTGCAAACGCGGAGTTCGCTGCACTGACTTCCGCTGCCCATAACATGTCCCCACAAACTAAACTAAGACTAAACTACTTGTTTATTATACAGGTAAAGCCCCACTGAGCTACGTGGCACTTTTTTCAGAAGCGACTTGAAGTGGCTTACCATCATCACGCGGACATTGATGGCAGCCAAATACTCTAAACGCGTGATGTTGATTCTAAATGTGGAGGAAAACACCGGAGAACCAGGAGAAAAATCCACGCCACCACGGGGAGAACACACAGACTCCAAATATACAGCAGGCGCCAGGGTCGGGATCGAACCCACGACCTCCTGTGTATCGTAACAAACAACCTAAAGTCCATGGTGGTCACCCATCACAAGAACTATCGAGGCTCAACTTTGTTCGCGTCTGAGATATGAAGACATCCGCCTCGTTATGGGGGATTTGGCCATCTGCCATTTGGGCTCTTATCTCGTTATCAATGAAGGCGAGCAAGATCTCTCTGCGCACATTCCAATCTTGCACTCTTTTCATTTATTTACAGATGCCTTTGTGTTTCGTCTGTTGTCCTTCCCCGCACATCCCATTAGCACAGTTGTCTGCGTACGGTGCGAAAAAAGTTCAACTCAACGACCTCCGCGTGTATTAAGAAGAAGAATTTTCGGTGTCTTCATTTTCTAACGGTTCTTAAACCACTGCCCTCCTATCTATGCTGGCAATGCCGAGCCCCCACGCCTACCCACAAGTCCATAACTGGTAACAGTAGTCGAGCCGCGCAGAAGGAACGAGGCGACGCGCAGGCGCGTCGGCGACACCGGCCTGACGTGGCCCTGCTCTTACTACAAGCACCACGCGCAGCCTCAAGTTCTCGCCGAGCGGGAAGCGCAGCAAAGCAAATCAACGACGGTTGCAGCATCAGAGCGTAAACACACTTCCAGCTGCAAATGCAAGGCAGGCTTTGTGTCCAGGTCTTCCCAAAAAAAGCCCTTGAGGGTGCCGTTTCATTTCGACTCACGATTAGTTATTTACTTGCGAATAACGAAACGAAAATGAGCTCGTGCACTAGGAAGCACTGCACTAAAGTGCGCCCGGGCTGACGGGAAATGTGGCAGAGAAGCTGACGACTCGACATGCAACCCGAGGCCACTGTGACACCGTAACGTCGATGAGGACTCAGCACGGAGGACCCACACCGCTCACAGTCGTGAGCAACGTGCAACCTGCGGGCCGCAGTGCTTTTCGCTCCTTGGGGAAGGCGGTGGGGGGAGGGGGGGGCTGAGATAGCAGATAGCAGGGTGGCGGGTACCTCGCGTGGTGGCCCACGCAGGAAGGAGATTCCTGGCGATCAAGAAGAACGGAGTCATGACGGGTGATGCCGCTTGACGCCGCCGCAACTCGACATTGCTCGCCGCGCCCTGGCACGTGCCACGATCACTGCGGAGTCGATGTCTGCGCTCAAGGTTCCACTCTCACCATCTCACCCACTCAACATCACAACGCAATGTGGGGGCTCACACGGCAACTCTACTTCTTTCGCGACGTTACGCAGCCAACCGTGCTACCGCGTCGCACGTCACTGACAGACAGAGGGGAAGAAAACGTCTTGGACCCTGGACTTTAATAGGGGCATGGAGTCGACAGCACGGGTGGCTGGGGGAAGATAGTTCCAAGCCAAGGGGGCAGCAGCAGAGGAGAAAGAGCGAGCTCGCACTGAGAGCTCGCACTGAGAGAAGGTGGACTGGAGTTGAGTCGTGGCATTCTCCGCTCGCACTCAGCTCCTCTCCCACAGACGATGCTTGTGAGTGTGTCTCCCTGGCCCACACACGCACGCGCATTCCACTACGGGGCGGTAAGTCCACTTAACTCTAGTTCTGGGAAGGCAGTGCTTAGCCACAGCAGGAACGGCCCCAGTGATATTGCCGCCCGAGATAAGGCGTACAGGCATCGCTCGATTTACGAAAGGGATGTGTTTGGCAAAAAACTAAAACACGCTTGATACGAAATGTCGTAAATCGGAATGGCTTTTCTCGTTTATTTAACACTAAAAATGAGGGATGTGTTTCGGACAGTCATTCCAACTCTACTCCTGACGTATAAATAGACACCTGTATCACTTGTCGCAACACAAAAAATATCAATAGACTTAACTATGAAAACAATTGCAAAAATGGTTAATTTCCAACAAAAATAATTCACCTTTTCAGGGAACTCCCCAAGCGATCTACCGCATGTTGTCGTGACTGGCAAGGCGACGTGGAGACGACACTGCTGCACTACAGCGACACCGTGACGCTGTCCGCTGTTGGATGACGCGCAGCCCTCCGGGTGCCGCTTGTTTGATGATCGCGTGGCGCGTGCGCAGGTCACATTTCGTTCACGCGGAAATTCTGTTTCGATGATTGAAAAGTTTCCATAATTTGTCGATTGCGTTTACGCGAAATTTCGTAAACCCCGGGCGTTCGTTAGACGAGGGATACCGGTGCAGAACAATGGCTTCCCCTTAACGCTAATTTGCGCATTTCAGGGTGGAAACGTTTTGAAATGTAGATTTCACAATCGCGGTTACTCACGCCTCCCTCGCCGCGTCGCTCTCGCCGCGTCGCTCTCGCCGTGTCGCTCTTCTCCGCGTCGCTCTTCTCCGCGTCATTGCAAAATAACGCGACACTAATAATGATCACGGAACAAACGCTGAAAAGTGCGCAAAGAAGCATGTGGAGATGAAAATTACCCCGAGAGAAAGACAGAGAAACACGTGGCGAAGTGAGCAATGAACGGTAAAGACTTCATGTTATGATGATCATGATGATTTTCATTTACCCAGGAGAACCACACTGAGTCATTGGACTCTTTTCAGCAGGGACCTGCATTGACAGTTTATTCTAAGATGTTTTCGGCCAATTAATGATGAGTTGTGTTGTTTTATACGCGTGGGAGGAAACCGAAGCACCCGGAGAAAACCCAGGTGCGCGAGGGGACAACGCTCAATCCCCGTACAGATGCAAACAGATGGCGATTAGTCTACTTTTAGTCCACTTGCTGTACTGCTTTCTCCTGGTGAGCCAGGGTAGGCACCTCCTCGACGCCAACGGGAATGGCGTTACCACAACACGTGTGCGGTCATCTACCAACTCTCGCTGCCTCCACGGTGGCGGATTACAGGCCGTGTGCATCGCCAACTATTAAAGGAATCCAGTGGGATGTGGCAGAACACGTCGTCTGAATGGATGATAGCCAGTGGTGAAGATGAATCACTGAGTGGCAGGCATGGGAGGGCACACACACACGAGAGTACCCCCCATTGAGATGGAGCGATGAAAATCAGCTGAGGTGCAGGCGGATTGCTACAGCGCAGAGTCGCGAGGGATGGCTGCTGCTGCTGCTGCCGATGATGTCCTTCAAATCCATGGTAAATCCAAGCAAACGCTCACCCAGTTAAAGTTTGGCGGAGTAATTAATTTGATAAGAGCTCCAAAAGGATGCTGCGTCTCTACCAATATTACCACGGGCTGCGAGGCTCTAAAGTGGCGCTAATAGAATGATGATGAACCCTTCGGGAGATCCCCGTCTGACGAGATGTATTACTCTGAGCATCCCTGACCTCATTGCGATTCCGCGTCTTCCAGCAAACATCCAATTTAACCGCCGACAGATCACTGCTGCCCAAAGCACTGCTGCTGATCCTTGCTGTTCGTTCGGCTTGAGGTGAGGAAGGCCAGATTTCCTCTGACCACCAATCGCTTTGACAACCGGTCGAGAGGTCATTGCCCTCCACGCACGGCTCACGACGGCGCTGCCAAAAGCAGCGAGCTGGCACCACCAAGAGCCGGCAGGGAAAGCAAATTTAATCGGGATGGGATTTGTCTCCCCGCAGCAGTAACGCGCGCACACACAAACCATCACGTTCGAGTCCGTCGACTTCAAAGTCTTCTGGGACAAATATTTTCCAGTCGCGTTTGCGTGAACAGGGGCTAACCCCCCCCCCACCTCCGACTGGTTTCGCGACCTCTCCCGAGTCCCGTCGGCAGGAGCTGTGACTACGCACCTCCGACGCGGCACGGGAGGCCACGTGCCGTCGTGATAGACGTTCAACACGCGTGTGCGCGCGCATACCCCACCAACAGATATGCCACACGGGGGGGGGGGGGGGGCACCGAGTGAGGGCCGTGAAGACACCGAGAGAATTGGGGACGGAGATCGCTGCGCTCGGCCTCGTCGGCAGATTGCAGCAGCGACTAAAGAGGGTGGAGGGGGGTGGGTGAGTAATCGGCGAAGTCATCTGTTTCATCACCAAAAATAAATTCACTTTTAACCCCCCCCCCTCCCATCGACTAATGGACCTTCTGGACCAATGCCTTGCAGCAGCAGGAGCAGCAGCGGCGGAGGCAGCGGTAGAATGTTGTTGAAACGAAGCGAACTGTGGACGGGGCTTGCCGAGCGTGGAGAGCGTGAGAGGGCGCCGCGGAGTGGCGGATCGGAGAGACCGATTGGCTTCCACAAGCAATCGAAACGTCGTATTCTATTGTTATGTAATTTAATTTATTTCTACGTGACTTTACCCAAAGAACCAAAGAGTCATTCCACAAGCAGCTTTGTGGCGTCATCTTCCTCTCTCGCTGCTGCCGCGGTGTAGACTGTAGTGGCGAGGAGATGTTAACTACCTCGCCTGGTGTACAAGAGGTCGTGGGTTCGATCCCGACCCTGATGATGCCTGCTGTGTAATTGGAGTTTGCGTCTCTGTCATCATCATCATCATCACGGTGGCTAGGAGATGTTAACTACCTCGCCAGGTATACAAGAGGTCGTGGGTTCGATCCCGACCCTGACGCCTGCTGTATATTTCGAGGTTGCGTGTCTTTATCGCCGTGGTCGCGTGGATTTGTCTCTGGGTCCTCCGGTTGTTTTGCCCCTCCACATTTAGAAACGTGCGTTGAAGAGTCTTTGGCTGCTGTACATGTCCACGTGACATGTCCACGTGACGAGCCACTTCGCTGAGCTGTCATTTGTGATTGCCAGGACCGTTCCGAAACAAGATCTACATAAAGCTCTATTGGGCCTTCACCTGGTAAAATAGATATGTTTTTATTTTGTTTAAATAGCGATTATTTATTGTATACAACTCAAATTACAGTCGAGCTGATGTGTGACGTTTTGCGATTGTGTCGTACTCCTCTTCGACGCGCTGTCAGGTTGTACCGAATGATGTCCGACGTTTCGCTCCCACTGCTTGGGAGTTTCTTCAGATAAACCATATTTGTTTACTGATTTTTTAAATAAATTTTTGTATTTACTTCTCTGCAATCTAAATCAATATTTATTGAGGTATTGGCACATAAATGTGGCACCGCGCGTCTCCGCAGAATATCAAGCAATTTTAACTATTAAAAAAAAATTATTCTACCAGGTAAGGCCCACTGAGCTGTATAAATCTTTTTCAGAAGCAAATAACCGAACGTAGTGGCTTATCACGTGGGAATTTGCAGCAGCTGAATACTGAAGGTGTGTTTCTAAGTGTGGAGGGGAAAAACCGGAGGACCCGGAGAAAAATTCCATGCGACCACGGGGAGAACATGCAAACTCCAAATGTCCAGCAGGTAACGTGGTAGAGATTGAACCCACGACCTCCTGTATACTTGGCGAGGTAGTTAACATCTCGCCACCGTGCCACTGTCCATTTGGCAGCTTCGAGCCAAGAGTGATTATTCCTAGGACCTCAACTGATCATCATCGCTTTGAGTGTAGCCATCATTGGGGGGAGGGATTCATCCAGCAGTGGATAGATCACGATGATGATGATGATGATACAGTACTAATTGGGGATGAGTGTAAAGATCCAGCCGAGTGCCGCTGTGGTTGGGGCAGCTTTTGGCTGCGAGTTTGAATCCCGGTCAGAGGTCAGCTGAGCCCATCGCCCATTTGTGGTCTCTAGAATAAGAAGCGGGACGTTGGTGGGAAGTCAGCACTCTGTCATCAGTGTACACAAATGAGCAAGCATGTTGTTGTTTTATCCACCATACGGGTGTCGTATTGACTGTGCCCTTGCCTACAACGGCGGAGGCAGTGCAGCAGCATCGGCTCAATCAAAGCCCGACCTTGCTGATGAGGCACCGAATGCCAACGCCAGGTGCAGAGTTTGCTCGAATTGAACCGAATCGACGCTCATGGAAGACCGTGTGGTCCGATGGGTTTGTGTAACAAATTGCTTTCATTTTGTGTGTGCGCGCGTGTGTGTGTGGATGGGGAGCGGTGGTGTAGTGGTTAGCGCGCTGCGCTACAAACCTGGCGACCCGAGGTCAATTCCCGCTCACGGCCAACACCCAGTGGCGATTATCTGAACCGGTCCTGGGCCTCCCCTAGGTCGACTCAGCCTCAAATGAGTACCTTGTGCAGTGTGTAGTAAACATCGCTACTGGGGAGACAAAGGCGGTCGGGCGTGGTGCTGGCCATCTGTCCCCTCGTGTACCGTTTCGGCCTTCATGGGTGTTCGCTAACGGCACTTGCCCCAACCGTTTGTTCAGGCTATACGGGGGATCTTTGTCTTTGTGTGTGTGTGCGGTGAGACACGTGTGGAGACAAAGTCGTTCTGTCATTCAAACCAAAAAAAACACACACAGCAGGCGCGGCGTAATATATTTGACGGACAAAAATCGGTGACCGCCTTCGTAACATTGGTTAGCCTTTGCCAATTACCGTCGCCTTCAACCGACATCCCTAATGGGAACAGAAACATTCCTTCCCATTTTTTTTGGAGCGGGGATTTTGTTTTGTGATCTGGAGCCGCTTCTCCTAAAGGATTCTTTCTCTCGCCGTTGTGGTTTTTTTTTCTGGAGAGCTCTCAATGTGATGTGCTCCACTCTGGGGTGAGGGAGGCCTTTTTGTTTTTCACCAGGACCAAAGATTCGCTCCGAAAGATCTCCGCTCTCTCTCCTATTCAGATGTTTTTTTCTTTCCCTCAAGCATTCCGCCAGCACGGGCGGCGAAGGGGGTGATGTCATGGTCTGCAGGACGTCACGTTTCTTCAGGCATGGCTGGATTCTAAATATTATGCCCATGTTTGGGTGACATCTCTTCGGCGCGGCAGGACGCGGTGTTCAAGGGGGGGGGGGGGTAGCGAGCGGTGGAAAGTCGCCCACCTTATGACATCGCCGCGCTCCACCAGCTACAAAGGCAACTACAAAGATCCCCCACATAGCCTTTCATAGACTGACAGGGCAAGTGCTGTTTGCGAGCACCGATGAAGGCCGGCACGGCACACGAGGGGATGGGTGGCCAACACCACGCCCGGCCGCCTTTGATGATGTTTCCGCACCGAGTACTCATCTGAGGCTGAGTCGACCTCGGTGAGGCCCAGGAGCGGTTCAGATATAATCGACACTGATGCTGTCCGTGAGCGGGCATCGAACTCGGGTCGCCGGGTTCGCAGCGCATCGCGGCTCACCGCTGCGCTGCCGCACACTACCGCACCACCAGCCACGCGCGTGCACGCGTGCGCGTGTGCCACTTCTGTTCCCCGCCCCCCCCCCCCCTTGCACTCAGCCCGAGCACAACTAAACAACGTCGGGTGGGGTTGGCGGATCACGCGGAGATGGAAGCACGATGAGCGCTCCCGCCTGCCGGGCGACAAGGTGCTGACGGTGCAGAAAGGAAGTTTTCCGCGATGCGACATCGGCAGAGTCGATACGCTACCGCTTTGCTGTACTCGATGGGTTTATCCAACACTGGGTTTATTCCCACGTACGAAAATAACAAATAATGTAAATATAGAAATTGGCCAAACTTCTCGAAAAAAGTATTTTTAAGACACTAAGGCTTTTCTGAGAAATATGTTGCTACATTGTGGTCTTGTGGCAGCCGGGTAGCTCAGAGGTTCAGAGGGCTGAGCTGGCACCGTTGAGATCCTGGGTTTGAGTCCAGGTTTGAGCCCCCTGTCGTTACCCTCGCTGCTCACGTGGTAGTCAGTTGACAGTCTCAGCGGGTCACCTATGACCGGATAAAAGCAAGAACCCCCCCCCCCCCATCACATTTAATTTGGTTCGGCACTTTCATTTCACTGAATTCCATCTCTGAAAATGAATGCGCGGTTTGACGGTCACGCGATGAGCATCACTCTCATTGGCAGGGTGGGGAGGAAATTGCTGCGCCCGATTGTTTCAAACGGAGGCCACTTGAAGGAATCTCTTATGCACCTCTGTAACATCCACTGATGTGGGTCTTGCTCTTTTTAGCACGAAGGGTCGAAATGCCCCGAGATCCGAATCGATACTTTGTTTAATGACATTCCGCTGATGGCACAATCAGAATTACATTAAAGGCAAAGTGTTGTTGTTTTTACTATGTAGCGCCACGTTTGTTACTCAACTATAAAAATATTTTTTATTTTGCCAGGTAAGGCGCACTGAGCTATGTAGCTCTTTTTCAGAAGCGACCTGGCCATAAATGATAGCTCAACGAAGTGGCTTATCGCGTGGAAATGTATAGCAGCCAAATACTCTGAACGCGTGTTTATAAATGTGGAGGGGGAAACCGGAGGACCCGGAGAACAATCCACGCGACCACGGGGAGAGAGACACGCAAACTCCAAATATACAGCATCAGGCGTCAGGGTCGTTATCGGACCCACGACCCCCTGCAGACGAGGCGAGGGAGCTGACATCTCGCCACCGCGGCGCTGTACAGCTCGCACGGCCTCTCGCAGCAGAGATAATGAATGCGAGACAAAATCGACGCCGGGCGTCGACCCATCCCACGACCGCTCTGTGGTCGATGAAATAGATGCAACATCACTTTGGGGGACGTCAAACAGCGACTGTGCCGCGTGGAGATTGGTCCCTGCCATGGGAAATTACCAATTTCACGACTGGCCCAAGCACTGCCCTCTTCACGAACCTCACATCTAACCGGCTAAGGGCTTTCTCCACCTAAAATTAAATATTCTGACTTCCCTGTCAACTTTGTACATCTGCAGGAAGAGAGGTTGCAAACGTTTTATCTCGCTGTCACCTATCTTGTTATTCTACAAAAAAACTTGGACACAGAGAGAGAAAAAGCATCGTGATGAAGTTCCTCCCTCGATCTCACCTGTGCGATGACATCAGCTGCCTATGGTCGAGGGTGTCGGTTGTAAACTCTGGTTTGGCAGTGCCCTCTGTTGGCTGATTCATCCGTTCAAAAAACCTGAACGGACGACAACGGTGGTCTGTCTCGTTCAGTGCATGGCAAACGAACGCGCGGATTTGAAGTTGAAAATGATGTCAGATAATGAACATAGACAGCGATCGTTTGACATTGTAGAAGACTAACTGATGAAGGATATGTGGATCTGGTAGAGTGAATTGGGGTGGCTCATGTCGAACAAGCCAGCACCGTCGATACCTACCTCTCACTCGGGCACGTTTTGTATCGTGTTGAGAATTACGATGTTATTGAAGCTTATGTTTGAGTCTGCATGTGAGGTGACGTTTGGCGAATCCCCATCTCGCCGTGAAGTTCTCCAGCGCAGTGAATTCATGGTGCCCGCTCGATCACAAATGGCTACACACAGTGCCGGATTAAGCTAGTGCGGGGCCTGTAGCAGATGTTATAAAGGGGCCATAAAAAACATAAATGTAAAAAAAATTACTTGCATAGCAAAGTAATTGTATTTTTTCATTTGCTATACTGACTAACACCCAGTCGTTCATAAAAGTTGAAGGTAGTATAGTACTATAGATAGAGCAAGTGCAGAATCACTGAACCCGAATTGATAGCTTGAAAGCATTTAGCGCGGGGCCCTTGAAAGTGCGGGGCCCGTAGCACGTGCAGCTACTGCATATGTAGCTGCTACAACATGTGTAGCTCAATTTGTGTTCGTGGCCACCAGGGCTGGGTTAAGGCAAGCGTTTTTTGTGCGCCCAGTGCCGGATTATCACAGGATCACAAGTAGCTACTGCACATGTAGTAGCTACTACACGTGCAGTAGCTGCACATGTAGTAGCTACTACATGTGTAGCTACTTGTGATCCTGTGATAATCCGGCACTGGGCGCACAAATTAACGCTTGCCTTAACCCAGCTCTGGTGGCCACGAACACCAATTGAGTTAATCATTTCCTGCTCAAACGAGCAATGAGAGAGCTCATTTTAGTTGGCCAGTCCTGAGCCGGTGGTGGCAATTCCACGTTGACATGGCGGGGGCCAGTCTCACCAATAGGATGACCATTGTTGATTTGCGACATGGCGGTAACTCATTTTATTGACGCTGAAAGGGGTGATGGTCTGAGTTGACCCTCGACTGTGACTAGAACTTTAGAGATTGAATGACAATGCAGATTTGTGCAATGTCACTTCGGAGTTAAAACTTGAAATTAACGGCGATTGTTTTATAAATGTTTTGACGTGCCAATCCCAGGGCATTGATTTTTACACGCATCTTTTGTGCATGCATTGTGAGCTGAAGAATTGATGGCGTGAATACATGGATGCCATCGATACACAAATACACCCTCATACCAATGCAGAATTCTTGTGAAAAAATACTTGAGGCTTTCCTGGATAGTGTGCAGTTCTAAATATTTGTTTTTGTTAGAATTATTGGCATGACCAGTAGGTGAAAACATGGCTCGGGTGGCCGCCAAGGGAGGGAAGGCACCCGCCACAGGTGCAGAGTGGAGTGTTACTTTCCAGGACCGTGAAAAGATAGTGAAGGCTTAGTGAGGCATTCATTAATCCAGCAGTTGATTCCTCGTAGCTGATGATAACAATCATTATTATAGGGGCGATAACATCCACTGTAAAATTAACTCCAGGCTTTCGTAATTCCTTCCGTAAACCAAAGTGGCTGTAGCGGGAATAGAACTGCTGACCTGGGTAAAAAAAAAACGCGTTGTGACCTCGGGCCAGCGCGCTGTCCGGTACACCACGTGTCGGGTCCATTCGATTCCAATTCGGCTGCGGTCTTGCTCGAACGATATGCGGTTATTTCACAGAACCGCCACTCATTGTATCGCAGCAAACAGTGGGCACAGAAACAAACCCGTGAACATTGACTCGTAAACAAACAATAATCCTCATGCCCCCCCCCCACCCCATGTATGTATTTGAATGCATACCACGTGTTTGTCTTTGTGTCTTTGGCAGCGGTAGAGTGGCTTGCGACCCGAGTTTCAGCTCTGGCTTTGCACATCAGGGGACTGTGGTATATATAATTACAAGACAGTCCAGATTAGCAGACGAGTCTGATGGGATGTTGACTTCTCTCAGACAACAGACTGGCAGACTCGGCTGGGGTCTGTAGTCAGACTAAATTAAAAACATGAATGCAAACAACTGTGATAGTTGAGATGAAATTCAGATGAAATGCAGATATATTTCTGATCAGTTTTTGTAAATAAAAAAACATCACAGCAATTGCACATGACTGTAGTATTTTATTGCCTTGTTAATCATCACATCTGAAATTAATGCTGTAATATTGCATGAACAAAATCAATCATTTAGTAAAGCGATACCGATTTAAAAGTTGTTTATGGTGACATAGGGCAATGCAATATTCTGCACCTAATCTAGGAATATTTGTGTTATCGTCCGGCATCTCTATAAAAAAAATTGTCCGTCCATCCGTCATGCTCTGTATCTCTGAAACGGTTCGTCAGAGTAAATCACGCATCAAGCCAAAAATGCTTCTCTTGCCGAGGACATTACGGACAATTGCTGTCTTCCCTAATTAAAAACATTTGGCACCCAAGTTTTTGAAAAAATAATTCCAACAAACCAATGGGAGCCGGAATCTTCCAGAAGAGTGAGTCGCATTTCATTGCAAAAGTCTACCGGTTAAAATCGGTTCCCCCATTGATTTATATTTAATGCATAGAGCGCCATCAATTCCATGGTGCTCTAAGGCTCTTATTGAATGGTACGCTGGAACACGGAGTGCCTTGCACGGGTGGTGCTCAGCCAATGAGTGTGTGCGTTGCGTCCATGGAGAGTTCATAGTCACGTGTGGCGCCTCCGGTTGGCTGGATTTTGACACGTCCACGAAAACGCTCAACGAGGCAGCTCCTCAGACCGTGCCTTGCTACGGCGATGCGCTCTGGCCTGCTAACCACAACGTTCAATGGTAAAGCCCTCCGGAGCACTCTGCACATTGACCGCGCCTCCGACGTTTAGGCAAGACCTCATCGCCCCTTGAGCCGAGCTTATGATTCTAGATTTGAAGCTTTCGTGACTGCAAGGATTCCTACTCTTAGGTTTTTTCGGTAAAGTCACGTAGGTAAAAAATATAATTAATAGAAACAAACATAAAAGTAATAGAAACAAAAAAAACATTTATTGTTTCTATTAAATTATTTTATCTGCAGAACGTGAATAAAATTAATAGAAACAAAAAAAATATTTTATTTTGTTTCTATTCATTTTATTTTTTACCAACGTGACTTTACCGAAAAAACCTAAGAGTACCAAGCCTATGACTTCACCACGGTGATGTCACGTGATTGGGCTGAATGGTGACGTCATCGCACTTTACGCCGACTACCCACGCAACTCGTGCGGTGGTGACGTCACCACCACCCCGCTCATCTGCACGATGACATTAACCACATCTCGCAGCACAGAAGCCAGGTTCACGCACTCTGACGTCATGCTCCCCTCTATCACCCGCCACCCCGGGCGTGCATTCCATGCAAACATACGGGCAGTGCGAGGTCAGAGACTCCTCTACTTACGAACATTCGACTTACGAACTTTCAGAGATACGAACCTGTCCGTATGTCCAGTTGGCTGTTTGGACCGAGAGTCGTAAGTTCAACCGCCGCGCAATAGATGGCGGTGGTGCCATCTACACCTGCAGAACGTGAAGAACCAGTGGCATCTACACCTGCAGAACGTGAAGAACCAGTGGCATCTACATCTGCAACACGTGAAGAACCAGTGGCATCTACATCTGCAGAACGTGAAGAACCAGTGGCATCTACAGCTGCAGAACGTGAAGAACCAGTGGCATCTACATCTGCAGAACGTGAAGAACCAGTGGCATCTACATCTGCATAACGTGAAGAACTAGTGGCATCTACATCTGCAGAACGTGTAGAACCAGTGGCATCTACATCTGCAGAACATGACGAACCAGTGGCATTTACATCTGCAGAACATGAAGAACCAGTGGCATCTACATCTACAGAACATGAAGAACCAGTGGCATCTACATCTACAGAACATGATGAACCAGTGGCATCTACATCTGCAGAACATGAAGAACCAGTGGAATCTACATCTGTAGAACGTGAAAAACCAGTGGCATCTACATCTGCAGAACGTGTAGAACCAGTGGCATCTACATCTGCAGAACATGAAGGACCAGTGGCATCTACATCTGCAGAACGTGAAAAACCAGTGGCATCTACATCTGTAGAACGTGAAGAACCAGTGGCATCTACATCTGCAGAACATGAAGGACCAGTGGCATCTACATCTGCAGAACGTGAAAAACCAGTGGCATCTACATCTGTAGAACGTGAAGAACCAGTGGCATCTACATCTGCAGAACGTGTAGAACCAGTGGCATCTACATCTGCAGAACGTGAAGAACCAGTGGCATCTACATCTGCAGAACATGAAGGACCAGTGGCATCTACATCTGCAGAACGTGAAAAACCAGTGGCATCTACATCTGCAGAACGTGAAAAACCAGTGGCATCTACATCTACACTAGACAATACAACTTTTAAAGCCATCCCCCGTGTTTAGTGTACACGCCGTACATGGTTGGAATCGACTTACGAACAAATCGACTTACGAACAGACCCAAGCTGTTCGTAAGTAGAGGAGTCCCTGTACAGGAACCCCCCGCGACACGTCAGAGATGCGGTTCCTAAGAAATGCTCCTTAAACTCGAATTGACTCGCAGCAAACTCTCATTTCCCACAGACTTGTTAACAAAAAGGGGTTACATTCATTCTGGCCAATAATCGATACGTATAATTCGATACAATTTACCAGCGATGATTGAAGAGTTTTCTGATCGAGGCCTCTTGGGGTGGAGAGGGAGTGGAATTATTATGCAGAAGAAAGCCACGCCTTCTTGAAATATCGACTGCCTTTCACCTGCTTTAAAACGCTTCGAAGCTTCTAATTTAACCTCTAGATTCATACTTTGCCTTCTCTTGCCAGAGACACTTATCATCATTTACTGTGCATTTTGCAATGATCTTTCCAAGCCTTTTGCACTTATTTTAAGACTATCATCTCGCGCACGGGTCGGCGGCAACCTGCGGCTCAGGCGCCGCGTGCCGTGCCTCTTGAAGGACTGCTGCTCCGTGCCGTCATTTATTTAAGGGACCCACCGTCTCGTATTCACGTTGCATTGCCAAAAGAAATGTCTCTTCTTCTTCACTTGGTTGCCGACCCCCTGACCTAACGCTACGCAGTATTTCTACCGCGCACGTGCACAGCGGTCACGCGAAACGGCGGGCTGGTAGACGGAAGCCGATCACGGGCCGGAGGGGATTTCGGTGGTCGGCACCGCGCGTGTACAGTACGGTAGAGCTATTACATCGTAAATCAGTCCCGTTCTCGCCCGCACGCGTTCCTCGTTGACAAAAAAAAATAGCACGAAAAATGTTGCGCAATTTTCTGAAAAAAGAACGCATACGCAAAACGTTAACACTCATAGGGCAATACGTTCCCTAATTAATAGGCAACATGCACGTGAAACAACGCATCACGTGGCCACTTACAGCGGGGGATTCTTGTAACCTTTACAAAGCTTCCACAAAGAGGTCAATTGCTCCCTCTCTTCTGGTGCCCTCACTGCCTTTCGCCCACGTGGTGTGCGACTGAAATTCCTACGACAGCCCCCGTGTATTGCTACAGTCCCAACATCGGAATCAGTTCATCACACGGCTCATGGTTACAAGGTTGAGAGGGAGAGGTGGGAGAGCACGTGATTGTAAAAGAGTGAGATGTGAGGTCAGAAATTGCATGGGGAGGAGTCGAGTGAGAGGAGAGAAGTAGGCAGTGGTGAGTGTCCATGGAGGGCCACGAATACGGTGACACTGACATGAAATCGGGTTTACATTGGCAGCCAGTGGAGAGACTGGAGTTTCGGTGCGATTTGTCTCATTTACAGGTGTGGGTAACAATTCTGGCAGTGGCAATTGAAAGTATTTTGCTGCTGAAAATTCGCACTTGATAAGCCACTTCGTTACGATATCACTTGTGGCCAGGTTGCTTCTGAAAAGAGCGATACAGCTCGGTGGGCTTTACCTGGCAAGATAAAAAATAATTCATAGTTTTATTTGCATATTTTTGTTAAAGTAATTTATTTACCTTTCCCTATATTTTGCACCATCGTGTTTTTGTGTTGTTTGTTGTTGTAACGTTCTGACCTGCCCCTACTGGACATCTGTGAACAAGAGCTTTATAGCTCATCGGATTCCTCCTGCAGTGTCAATACAGATTCAGATTCTGATGATGAGGCGTACACGAGTTTTTGGAAAAATTTTTCTGGAGGAAGTTTTCGAACCGATCCGAGACGACAGAATGCGAGAGTGGACAGCGAAGTTGGGTTTGTGTCGTCCATGGGGACATCCAGTTGAGAGTCATCAGCAAGGAAATTGTGGTGGACATTACGAGGGAACATTTTTGGCAAGGGCGATGAGAAATATTCAGAGCATGTAAAATGCTTACTTGGCACGGATTATTCGAAGTGCATAAGTTGATGATCATGTTATATTAAGAGATTCCCAGTTTCTTCCGTATTCACATCTATTCAAAAAGCCAGAAATTAATTGTGGAGTTGCGCTCACATAGTGCTGCTCCTGGCTCAAACCACTCGTCCCTTTAACCGCCGTGCAGCATGACCATCGCCAATCGCTGGGCTAGTTGTCCTAGAGGAGCTATGACAAAAGCAGTAATTAGCGGGGACAAACAATCGGGTTATTTGTGGACGCAGCAGTCGCTAAACTGATTCGGGCATCTGCTCAGATAGCAGTGCCAAGCCCGAATGATGTCGCCGCGTGCGGGCGGGCGGGTGGGTGGGGGGGCGTGCGGGCGGGCGGCGGCGACGACGCGAGAGCGGCAGCGACGAGGCTAGAGCGGCAGCGTGAGCTCGGCGTGCATCGCTCTCCCCTGAGTCCGGCCAGAAGGTTCTCCGCGGTCATCACGGCCATCTTGCTCCGCGTGTCGGTCGTGGCGCTCCCAATGTGCGGCATGATCACTGCAGGAGTCAGAGTTTCAAATCGGGATTAGGGCACTACAGGGGTCAGAGTTGAAATCGGGATCAGCACACATAATGGCGGCTCCCACATGACCCAGTCGAACACACTGTGGCATTTCTAGGCTATGGAGAATAGTAGCTTGTTTATAATTTATAGCCATTCGTTAATCCATTGCTAAATGAAGGACATCCTCTGCTATGTCAGTGATGGGGGTTGTTTGACCATACTTTTCCCATGCTCGTCAGTGCTGGTGGGTAAATAAGCAAGGGAGGCTCCCGGGGGAGATGCAGGACCAGTTCAGATATCACCCGCCACTGATGTTAGCCATGGCCACAAATCGACCTCAAGTCGCCGGGTTCATCGCGTAGTGCGGCCGCCGCTGCGCCAGTGTGTGCTTGAGCGTGTGTGCACACACACATGCAAGCGTTGTTATTATCGACATTCGACGCTCTACATCACTGTTTATTTTCTCAATGCGCGGACCAAAACTGCCTCGCTCTCCAATTAGTGATGAGCGCCGCGGCGGTGTAGCCAGCATTTATAAAGAAGGGGCAAAAACATGTGAGGCTCGTGTTGGCACTGGGGTAATGCCAGGGACATTCTGTCTCACGAAGAGTGGGCTGTACTCGGGGAGATTTTAGGGGTGGGACCCCATGGCCAAATTTGGGGTCATGAAGACCTCCCTATTGGGTAGTGGGTGGCTACGCGTGGGTGGCTACGCGTGGGTGGCTACGTGTGTACGTGCGCACGCAAGTGCGGGATGCGCCCATCGCTACACTTGTCTGGCAATCCCCTGGAGAGTTCATCTTGTACTCAATAAAGTCAAAAAGCATTTCACTGTGAGCGAGTGCCCTGGGCACAAGTCAAACCTCAAAGCGTCTCCGTGCTCTCAGATGAGTATTTGTGCGGTGCTCATCTCCATTGGCAGCCCTGAGCCAGCGGTGGAAATTCCACATTACTTGAGCGGAGGCCACTTGCAGTTTTAAGAGCATCGCGACTTTGTCACATCATTCAATTTTACCCACCCAAGTTGAATCAATGCATGACTGGGATTTGAACCTTGCAACCTCTTCCCACTGTGAGCAAAGCATCCTGCTGCAGCACTACTTGGCCAGATACATCGATTACCAATCAAATGTTAAAGTGTCTCCATGGCTGCACTGAGCAATTTCATGTTCCTGAGCGGTGCTCCCTTGACACCACGACACAATACCCTTTGACTCATACAGTGCCCAAGTGCGACCGCACCTCGAGAAGCAAATACAGAGACATTGGGCAGAGTCAGTTTACAGGTTGAGGCGGTCCGTCATGGGCAGAGGGACACACAGGAAGGGATCTTGAGGCTCGACTGGAACAGGGGCAGGGTGTTGACAGCACGGACGGCGGGGTGAGGGGAGTTCCAGCAATGGCGACAGTGCAGGAGATTGAGCGACCTTCCTCCGAGCGGAGCGTGACCAGGGCGGGGCTCAGACAGCAAGCGACGGCTGCTCGAGCGGGAGAGTGGACAGAGTAAGGCGAGATGGATGGATGTTTGTATGTTGAACTTCGTTCGGAACAGTACGTAGCCAGACCGTGCTAACCTGAGTGCGGGTGGAAGGGTAATAAACTAAACACAAAAAGCAGAGATGAGAGGGCAGGGGTCAGAAGTAGGCAGGGGAGGCTCCAGATGGATGAGGCGCTACGGACTCCCAATCGGAATCTGGAACTTGCAACCCGGTGCTGAGTCGGGTGCTACCTGGCCAGATCCTCGAAAAATTACTTGGGAATTAAAAAGTTCACTGGGCAGCTAAGAAGGGGGGGGGGGGGGGGAGGGGTGCGCTTGGCAGGACGCGGCTGAAAAAAAAATTCCTGAGACTCCTTGAGGCCTTCCAGATAAACGAGTGGAAAAACAAACAAACAAACAAACAAATAAATAAATAACTAACATTAAGCACCGAGCTAATCCTGCTCGGGTCGTGCATGTTCTCAATTGAGACAAAACTTCACAGCGCTTCGCAATTCCAATGCTCGATGAAGAAGCCCTCCTGCACGCTGTGTCAGTCCTGGTCGCTGTTGGACCAAACTTCACCGCGTTGGTCACAGTGCGGTTTGATGGAGGGGCAGAGGCTCAGGACCCGTGGAGACATCACTCACCAGCGATGTTAGACGTGGCTGGGGTTCAACCTCGGAGAGCAGTGGGTTTCATTGCGCAGCGTGCTAACCACTATACCACTGCTTCACCCAGAGTAGGCCATAGTCCAATAGTCAAGCAGTCTCACCCTTCCAGAATATTATTACAAGATTAATCAAGAGAGATGTGGCCACAGCATAAAAAAAAAACACAATGGCCCTAAAATTCAAAACAAAAATATATGTATGTAGATATGTTATGTTTAGGCCGTTATAGTGGACAGGTGGAACGCCGTACCACAGTTGCGGAGGCTAAGAAGAGGGTGGTCGGTGGGCAGGGGCTCCGGCGTGGTTACGTCCAGCCCGGCCGCCGCGATCTCCCCCGACCTCAGGGCATCGTAAAGGTCATCTTGGTTCACGATGAGGCCCCTGGGGCAGACGAACAAAAACAAAAAAACTTTCCGCGGGAGCCAGAGCGGGGAAAAAACCAAGCACACGTGTTGGAAATATCAAAATTCCTCAGCCTTTTTTAAAGGGCTAAGTTAATTAGAAACAAAAACGCAAGGGGAGGATGCCTTTAATGGTGCAAATTGTACGTGCACGATCATCATCAGCATGATCAATCCCCTGCTGTATGAAGGGCTCCGCAAGTCTTAGCCATCTCTCCCATCCTGCGGTGTAATATGCACAGTTAAAACAATGACATCAATAGAGATTTGAAAGTGGCCTCTGTATCTAGAGCATAGCACTCACTCGTGTTTAAGCCTGGCCGGGTGGCGCTGTGGTCAAAGTACTTGACTGCAAGTTCAAATCCCGGTCTGTGGTCGACTCGATCATCATCCATCCGCGGCCAAAAAAAAAAAATGTACCACTTGGTAATGGGCATTGACAGCGGTTGCCTTAACGGACACTGGCTGCCTCCAACCACAGGAATGAGGAATTTACCACTGGCTCAGCATTGCCAACAGGAGACAAGAATTGCCCTATGGTTGTTTGTGCAGAGAGAGGCTTTGGGTTTCTTGTTGTGTCTAATGGAGAAACTAGGTAATGAATAGGGAGCCAGTATTACAAGTAGTCTTTCGCAACCAATATCATCCATTACAGGTTTTTTGGGTTAGATGTCGTAGTCAGATTGTAAATGTTGTGACTTTGCTCTCCAACACAACAGTGTGCTGTACTTGTACCAAATTGGCCACGTTCTGTTTACGTGACAAACCTTACTAGTTGGCTGTGTCGGGTAGTGGCGGGTTTAATGACACAGTTATATATTTAAGCGGGCTAACCCAATCAGCAGCCATAAAAATTATGTTTGAATCGGGGGGGGGGGGGGGGGGGAAACTCGAATGCACGCAGTAAGAATATTCACCGATGAATCATAAAACAAATAACTAAATTGCCACAACTGCCTTAAAACTTGTGCGGGGAATTATCAAAGTACATTTTTGGCTGCATAACAATGGAATGTGAAAGACCATTTTACGTCAAAAAGATCCCCCCTTTCGTGCAATAAGTGCGTGGTAAAAACTGTTAAAATAGGGAATGGCATGCACATGCATGGTTTCTGTAATGTTTTCCAACGTGTTTGTCCTCGAAAATATTCAGCCGTTTCTCGTAACGTCACGTTTCACGCTGCACAATGACGACATCAAACTGCGCACGACGCGGCGAGATGACGCCACGCGTCACGTGATGTCTTTCTTTCGGCACTGGATTTGCGGCTCCTTTTTAGCGCCGGCGTTCATTTTCATGTTTTTGGGCGACACAGCTCAATTTGGCCGGTTTTTTTAGCGGGAAAGTGCCTAATGGCAACACGACTTTGCACTCAGGTTTCGTGCTTATCGGATCATCGCTCCAATACAAATTGGCACGCACGGTTGGCTACGTACGGTGCGAACGAAAGCCAATGGACATACATCGTTACGAGCGTCATCGTGCCCGCCTGTTACAATCAAGGACAGATGCCACGAACGCTTTCAACCTCGGTCGAAAAGCCTCCCGAAAACTGTCTCGAAGGTTAATCAGGAGGCAGTGGAGGAAGTTACCGGCTGATGTGATGAACACGGCGGAGCGTTTCATGCGGGCGAACGCTTCGCGGCCGAAGAGCCCCCGCGTGGCGTCCGTGAGCGCGCAGCTCACCACCACGAAGTCGGCCTCCCGCAGCAGCTCCTGCAGCGGCACTGCGCGTGGCGGCAACGTCGGCACGTCCGGCAACAAGGAAAATAATCAAGGCCCGTCAGACGCAAACTAAAGTCACCCAGCAGGGCGGAGGTGCTGTGGTTAAAGCAATGCGAGCGCACATCTTGATCACGTGTCGGCCTATGACCACTTTATAGCGTCATAAGAATTACATTTGTCAAACCACTGCTGGATGTATGTTAGTTGAACTTCTTTCGCACCGTACGTAACCAATCGTGCTAATTCGAGGTGCGAGGGAAGGACAACAAACTAAATAGAAAAATCAGTTTTAAATGAGTTTTCAATCGAGATTTAAAAGTGCATAGCTCCAGTGGTTCCCAATATCGGG
>NW_026891762.1:0-31579 GCF_015708825.2 Lethenteron reissneri
CTGTGTGTACAATGTGTGTGTGTACACTGTGTGTGTGTAGTGTGTGTACACTGTGTGTGTGTACACTGTGTGTGTACAATGTGTGTGTGTGTGTACACTGTATGTGTACACTGTGTGTGTACAATGTGTGTGTGTGTACACTGTGTGTGTGTACATGGTGTGTGTACACTGTGTACACTGTGTGTGTGTGTACACTGTGTGTGTGTGTTCACCACGCCCGGCGGACCCGTTATTCGATCCCGACTCCTGCCGGGGGAGGCGCTCCAGGCGCGGCGGGTCCGCTAGGAAAACTCGGGATGGCCCGAGGCCGACTAGGCCGCAGTCTTCCCTCCCCTCTGTTCTAGATGGTGACGGTGTTGCTGATGTTGTTGTTGATGTTGCTGATGCTGATGATGTTGTTGTTGTTGATGTTGTTGTTGATGTTGCTGATGTTGTTGATGATGTTGTTGATGTTGATGCTGATGTTGTTGTCGATGCTGATGATGTTGTTGTTGTTGATGTTGTTGTTGATGTTGCTGATGTTGTTGATGATGTTGTTGATGCTGATGTTGTTGTTGTCGATGCTGATGATGATTGTTGATGATGTTGTTGATGCTGATGATGTTGTTGTTTTTGCTGCTGATGATGATGATGTTGATGTGTTGTTGTTGTTGTGATGCTGATGATGTGTTGATGTTGATGCTGTTGTTGTTGTTGATGCTGATGATGTTGTTGTTGATGTTGATGCTGTTGATGTTGATGCTGTTGATGTTGTTGTTGTTGATGCTGATGATGTTGTTGTTGATGTTGCTGATGATGTTGTTGTTGATGCTGCTGATGATGATGTTGTTGCTGCTGATGCTAGGGGTGGTGATGATGTTGCTGATGATGGTGTAGATGATGTTATTAATGATGTTGCTGATGATGTTGCTGCTGCTGATGTTGTTGTTGTTGATGCTGATGATGCTGCTGATGATGTTGATGTTGTTGTATATGATGGTGTAAATGATGTTTATTGATAATGTTGATGATCGCAACATCAACATAATTTATTAATTTATTCAGTTAGGGTAGCCTCTCATTGTGGGAGGGGAGGGTCTTGTACCCCAGAAGTGACGTCATGTCATCTGCTGCCGCGTGACGTCATCTGCTGCCGCGTGACGTCACGAGCTAACAGGAAGCTGGAGGTCCGCGCGTGAACTGCAATCCGAGGTGAGAAATTTTCATTGCGGTTGTTGGTGTTTACCAAGCTAGAGCCTCGCTCTCTCTCTCGTAGGGATGCCACTAGAGCAGCAGCAGCAGCTTGTGAATCGATGTCCAAGTTGGAACTTTACAACGCGGGGCCTAGACACGCGGGGCCTTGCCTCCTGCCCTCGCCTGGTCGCGTTTGCTTTAATTCCCTCCCTTAAGTTTAATTTGTCTTCACGCGGCTCGCTACTTTGTCACTTTGGTTTATTGTAGATATTAACGCAGTTTTTTTGTTGTTTTTTTACCAGCCCAAGCCCGCCTGAGCTGCTGTACCGCTCTTGTTTACAGAAGCTACCTGCCCACAACAACAACAAGGTGGGTTTGTCAACGCGTGTGTCAATGTTTGACTTAAAACTTTCGTAACTGCAGCAATTCATATTCTTGGTTCTTTCGGTGAAGTCACGGAGATAGAAAATTTAATAAAAATAACATAATAAAATGAATAAAAGTAAACAAAATTGTAAATAAAAAAAAAACCCCCACGACGTTTCGATCAAGTGGCATTTATTTGATGTTATTATCTGTTGTTATTGTCTATCTACGTGACTTTACCGAAAGAACCAAGAATACGTGTGAAAATGTGTATCGGTCAAAGACGCTAAACTCGTGCTGATGTTGACTCTAAATGTGGAGGGGAAACCCGGGAGATTCGGAGGAAAATCCACGCGACCACGGAGAGAGACACGCAAACTCCAAATATACAGCAGCAGCAGCAGGCGTCAGGGTCGGGATCGAACCCACGACTTCCTGTATACCAGGCGAGGTAGTCAACATCTCACCACGGAGAGGAGAGACACGCAAACTCCAAATATACAGCAGCAGGCGTCAGGGTCGGGATCGAACCCACGACTTCCTGTATACCAGGTGAGGTAGTCAACATCTCACCACGGAGAGAGAGACACGCAAACTCCAAATATACAGCAGCAGCAGCAGCAGGCGTCAGGGTCGGGATCGAACCCACGACTTCCTGTATACCAGGCGAGGTAGTCAACATCTCACCACGGAGAGAGAGACACGCAAACTCCAAATATACAGCAGCAGGCGTCAGGGTCGGGATCGAACCCACGACTTCCTGTATACCAGGCGAGGTAGTTAACATCTCAACACGGAGAGAGAGAGAGACACGCAAACTCCAAATATACAGCAGCAGGCGTCAGGGTCGGGATCGAACGCACGACATCCTGTATACCAGGCGAGGTAGTTAACATCTCACCACGGAGAGAGAGAGAGACACGCAAACTCCAAATATACAGCAGCAGGCGTCAGGGTCGGGATCGAACCCACGACTTCCTGTATACCAGGTGAGGTAGTCAACATCTCACCACGGAGAGAGAGAGACACGCAAACTCCAAATATACAGCAGCAGCAGGCGTCAGGGTCGGGATCGAACCCACGACTTCCTGTATACCAGTTGAGGTAGTTAACATCTCACCACGGGAGAGAGAGAGAGAGACACGCAAACTCCAAATATACAGCAGCAGCAGGCATCAGGGTCGGGATCGAACCCACGACTTCCTGAATTTAGCTTTTATACATATTCCTTTTGTAGCCAGACAGCCGAAATTGTGTGCTCGGAGTTTTTGGTTAACATTCATTTTAATGACCACTTGCCCTCTCATTGTGTGCCATCACAGCCCGTGTGATGAATTTGAGAAACGTTTTTACTACATCATGATATACGAATAAGTATAGACGTGTAAGTCACGTGTGACTGTATATATGCATTCTTCTGTGCCTCGATACTGGTGTGGATATTCCTATTATCTGTCTGCAGCTGACGCTTCCTTCGACGCTTCCTCTGCAGAATTGGTCTGATGGAGCAAAGGCAGTCAGCACAGCTCGGTACGGCAAGGCAACAATGCGACCAGAGTGCATACAGCACGGATCGCACTGGAAATTTGACACAGCACCAGAGAACACACACAGGAGACAAACCCTTCAAGTGCACTGTGTGTGGGAAAGCGTTTGTACATTCATCTACTCTTGTAAAACACCAGAGAACACACGCAGGAGAGAAACCCTTCAAGTGCACTGTGTGTGGGAAGACATTTTCACGGTCATCTTTTCTTAAAAAACATCAGAGAACACACACAGGAGAGAAACCCTTCAGGTGCATTCTGTGCGGGAAGGCGTTTACACAGTCAGAACATCTTCAAAGACACGAGAGAATACACACGGGAGAGAAATACTTCAAGTGCAGTGTGTGTGGGAAAGCGTTTGTACAGTCATCTACTCTTGTAAGACACCAGAGAACACACACGGGGGAGAGAAACCCTTCAGGTGCACTTGGCAGGAAGGCGCTTGCACTGTCATAAAATCTTCAAGTACACCAGAGAACGCACAAGCATCAGAAGATCTGCAAGGAGTGGAGTCTGAAATCAGCTTGTGAAAGTCAAAGTGCCGCAATGAGCCCATCTGTCATCAAACAAGAACCGGAGGAAAATCCCAGCTTTGACACTTAAAGGTATTGAGGTGAAATGTGAAGAGGGTGATGGTGAAGAGCGAAGAAGCGAAGGTAAAATGTGAAGATGAAGATTAAACTGCAAAATCGGACCTTCACATTGATGGAGGCAACGTGAAGCAGGAGGAGAATTCTGACTGTGAGGCAGAGCGAGGCAACTCCCAGCAGTTGTGGAGGTGGAGGTGTGGGTGGACTTCATAGACAACACAAAGTCAAATGGAGACCCGGTAGATGTGTAAGCCAGAGACGATGTCGCTCCAATAGATGCTCCTTTCTCACAGGCCTTTAATGAAAAACACGTTCCTTCGGGTGGGCAGGTAGGAACTTGGTTGGACAGCGCATTCGTGCACGACAGACAGACAAATAATCCCTGGTGGGCAAGTGTGGAACCTGTTGTTCCTCTACCTGTATGTATACAAGATCACGTGACTTGAGGTAGCCAGGCAGACAGCCCCCTTCACTATCGCCCCCCCTCCCTTAGGCCCCTCCCCAGACCCCCCCCCTTAGGCACCTCCCCTCTCCGTACCCGGCAGTAGGTCTCCACCAATCAAAGAGCTGTTTATGTTATATATATATTATTTATGCACGACAGACAGACAGACAATAAATCCCTGGTGGGCAGTGTGGAACATTGTTCCTGCCTGTAAAATGTGAAGTTGAACACTCAGTTCCTGGGTTCAACCTGCAGAGTAAGAGCGAGCAACCAGTCTTTGGGTTGGGTAGATCCCTGTGTTACGATCGAAACTTCCTGATCTACTATTCTTTTTGCTACCTACATGACTTTACTGAAGAACCAAAGAGTGTGTGAACAAGAGCCTGTCAGTAGGGGGCGACGATGTTTCATGTCAGTTGTGTAATTTGTCGGTAATGTTGAGAATTTGCTACATTTTGACTCGAGACGCAAGCATGCAATGGCCTACTCGTTTTGAATGACACAATAGTATGTTTACATCCACTGTTAAGCAGACGGTGCATAATTATTTAAAATAGTAAAGTCACGTAGAAGGGAAGTAATAAAATAATAAAAATAAAACATAATAAAATAATTCTCACGATTTTATTATGTTTTAGTTTTTATTATTTATTACGTCCCTTCTACGTGACTTTACCGAAAGAACCAAGAAGATGAATCCCTGCAGTCACGAAAACTTTAAATCGATATTTAAAATAGCTTAATATGATGTAACCTGGTGCAGTATATTTCACTGCAGTAATTACATTTTGTTAAAATGTAAAATGTCTGTCAATAATTTAGAATGAACACTGATTTTGTGTGTACGTGCAACATTTTATTTATAAGGGTCAAACATTGAATAAGTGATGTTAGGACAAAGTGTGTGTTTTGGAAGTAACCTGTACAGATCACTCAGGTGAGACCCGTTGTTCTTGTGATACAGCTCAAAGGGTATTTTTGAATCCTTTATATTAAGTTCGCTTGCTTGCGTGCTTGCTTGCTTGCTTATGACCGTGCAAATCTTTCGGTCGTTTTTTAACCCACTTCCCGTGATCCAATCGAGCTGACATTTTGCACACAGACTGGTTGTGCGTGACAATTTTCGTGAAAAAAAATATCAAAAATTTACACTGTTTAGGGAAATTTTTTAAAATATTTAATTACCAATTGCTTAATGCTGGCAGACAATCATCTGACCCATAGATGGCAGCCATCTCAAGCCAGAGGACGAGAGGACTCTAGCCGCCACGCATATAAAGGATTTAGAGTGAAAAACTTGTTTTTACGGGTTAATTTTTGTGTTTCGGGAAGCATTTGTCTCTGGAGCAACTCATCGTCTTTGAAATAGGGAGCACGCTCGGATCATTCATCATTTACAAGGCGTACCGCTTAAAACTCACGTAGAGGAGATACATTCTCTACAACACGAATTATAATTTTATATTACGTGTTGACATTGATTTTGTCAAAACTAGGACGAGAAATGCTCCTTGTTGATTAATGTCTGGATGTTCGTCACCACCAATCAGGGCCCACTGGTGGCTTGTACTGAATCAACGATGCACTCTCAGAAGGCTGTGCTGTTATAGTTTGTGTAAAACATTCCTTTGTTTCGTGGAGAGACCGATAAATGAATGACGTCTTGTCGATCTTTTTCATATTTGTGCACATCGGTCCCACATTGCTTACCACATGTTAATGTGTTGTGTAGTGAATGACGACACGGTTAACAATGAAGGTGGTAACTAACACCAGGGGTAGGTGTCCTACACTCGGTCCTTCACATGGACCTTTGGCTCTATCTGCTGCTAGCCTGGGCTGTCTCTAAGGGCTTTCACACTCGAGTCAGGACAGGGGTTCAGCCAACACCTTCCGACCAAGGAGAGCAGCACCTCCCGTAACTACAGCCGGCTTCTACACACTTCTTGAGCACTACCCTGTGGCTGTCTCTTCAGCTCTTTTCAACTGCTCACCATCCCGGGCTCCCACAACGACCCCGCTTTCATCACGGGTCCCCCTTAAGTACCCCAGGTGACATGATGTCATCGCACCTCAGAGCGTATGATGTCATGCCTCCCTCCACTACACTAGCTAGAGGGCTGAATTTTGCAGTCGCCCCAAACACATCCCAGTGGATATAATTGCCCAGGTTGACGTAGCCCTCAAAGGTTTGGGTCACATCCCAGCAGATGTGGCAAGATCTGAAATCGTCGCCATCCTCAAAAATGCTAAGAAACCCATTAGTAACATCAGCAGGGACGGGCGCTCTGAACTCGCTCAATTGAAAAAGAGAGATGACATTGTCATCCTTTCAGCCGACAAGGCTAATGCCACGGTCATGGATAAAACCACATGCAACAAAATTCAGGACCTTAATGATGGCAGTTATACCAAAATCAACAAAGATCCTACCAACTGCCTGGCTAAAAAACCCAACAATATCACTATCTCGACTTCTCTAATCGGACCGACCAAGCAGCTCTATCTAAAACCTTTGGCTGCTAGAGTGGAAAATGATGGCAAGCTACCATTCCTGGATGTTTTGATCGAATCGAGGCCTGATGGCTCGTTGGGACTTTCCGTCTGCTGTAAAGCCACCCACACGGATTCCTATCTAAAGCCTGATTCCCACCACTATCCGGTCCAAAAGAACTCCCTCATAAAAACACTACACCATAGGGCCCGCTGCATCTCCCACCAGCGCCACCTAGCCTGTGGACTGGAGCACGTACACCAAGCCCTCAAGGTGAATGGATACTCAGACCGCATAATCCGCAAAGCTGTATCCCCAACCATGGGGAGACAACCATCTGAGGACCCAATCAAAACCATCACTTTGCCATACATAGCAGGTGTTACCAAAAAGATTTCCAAAATCTTAAACAAACACAAGATACAGGTCCGATTCAATACAGTACACAAAATCCACGATTTGATCCCATCTGTGAAGGATGTCATGCCTGACATGCAATACCCTGGTGTCTACAAACTAAGTTGTGTCTGCGGCAGCAGTTATGTGGGGGCCGTTGGCCCCCGGGTTCCCACCCGCCTGCATCCCCTATTCTGTTTACGTTACCCCACCACCCTAATACCCGCTATGGTTTCGCCGGGCTTCGAACGCGACGCCCCTACCCATACGGCTTCACGCAGCGCTCCCACGCTGCAAGGATACGTGCGCACAGCATCAATCAAACGGCATACTCCCCCTCTTTACACCGCTAAGTACAGCTCTCGAACGCTGCGAGCGTGTGCCCGTCTATAGCCCTATGCGGAACTCGCCTCCACGTCGAATAACCACGTTACCAATGCGCACCCGTATCCGACACGTAGCGAACGTACGCGCACTCACGCACAGCTCCCCGCGACACTCACCACTGAATACTCGCGTTATGATCGCGCACCTGTATCATACACGGAGTGAACGCACGCACACCACACCGCTCCACACGAGGCACACTGCTCGACGCCGCTCTGTGCAGCGCTCCCACGAGGCGAGCCGCAGCACTACACGCGTTCACACCGCTCACGAGATCACACGAGGCCACGCTTAGCTATTAATGATTTATTAGTTGCTACCTGCGAATTGATGCTGAATCAGTATGAGTCGACGAGGCTGGCCTATTCTACCACCTCTGAATCTATTCTCTATTTATCGGCTATGATCCTACTTCACCTTCTTACTCACTGTTAGGTGCCCACGGCGGTTCGTTGATCCCGTACTCGCAGCGTGCCTCGATGCGTCTCACGGACGTTCGGGTCGCTGGACTGGAGAGCGTCCTGTCACCTGGCGCTGGAGAGAAGAGAGCGATTTCCCCTTTGCGCCCCCTATTTATCCTCTCTACCTCAAAGGGATCCGGCTCTGAACAATGGGCTCGCGCCCCTCTGGCACGCGCACGGCGGTTCCGGGCGCTGTTGATATGCTAATCAGTGTGCGGCGTGCGTGGCGTAAATTCTAATTAATCCCTTACCCTCCCTAACAATGGGGCCTGCGCGCTCAAGCGTAATTATCCCAACCCTCCATGACTATGCGCAACAGCCCCTGCGGTCCCGCTATTCATGCTGTCCCGTCCCTCCCCTGCTTGCCCCGTCGACCCATGGGGGTGTGTGTGGGGGGAAATGCGCCTCAACCGCGGTGGCCGAATGCCCCACGCCGCGACCACACCATATTAAGGCTGGTCGCAGCGCCGCGGCGCAACGTAGCACGGGGGAGGTCGTCCAATTCCCTGATCGCCGGAAACCGTGAGAGTTAATCCCGATAAGGGTTTCTCGGATAAAAACCGGTCGGCCAGGTGACCTCCCCTCGGAGCTCTATGGGGGGGGAAATGCGTGCGGGTGTGTTCATGTGAGGTGAGGTGAGGGGGACAAGGGGTTGGCTCCGTTGCTTGGTGGTGGCGAGGTCGGGGATGGGGCGCCTGCCGAACGGCTTCGTGGCGGCGGCATCACAACTATTATCTGACCGGTCGTGGGCCTCCCCAAGGTCAACTCGGCCTAAAAGTAGTCCCTGGTGCGGAGCGGCGATCATCACTCCGTAGTGAAAGAGAGAGAGACAACCAGCTGTGCCAAAGATTTATTAATAAACGACTTGAGTTCTTAGCGTGTCGGAGACATTACACCTGTATGGCTCAGTGTGGTGAGTCTGGGTCTCTGTGTGGTGAGTCTGTGGGTCTCTGTGTGGTGAGTCTGTGGGTCTCTGTGTGGTGAGTCTGTGGGTCTCGTGTGGTGAGTCTGTGGGTCTCTATGTGGTGAGTCTGTGGGTCTCTGTGTGGTGAGTCTGTGGGTCTCTGTGTGGTGAGTCTGGGTCTCTGTGTGGTGAGTCTATGGGTCTCTGTGGTGAGTCTGTGGGTCTCTGTGTGGTGAGTCTGTGGGTCTCTGTGTGGTGAGTCTGTGGGTCTCTGTGTGGTGAGTCTGTGGGTCTCTGTGTGGTGAGTCTGTGGGTCTCTATGTGGTGAGTCTGTGGGTCTCTGTGTGGTGAGTCTGTGGGTCTCTGTGTGGTGAGTCTATGGGTCAGTGTGGTGGGTCTGTGGGTCTCTATGTGGCGAGTCTGTGGGTCTCTGTGTGGTGAGTCTGTGGGTCTCTGTGTGGTGAGTCTGGGTCTCTGTTGGTGAGTCTGTGGGTCTCTGTGTGGTGAGTCTATGGGTCTCTGTGTGGTGAGTCTGTGGGTCTCTGTGTGGTGAGTCTGTGGGTCTCTGTGTGGTGAGTCTATGGGTCAGTGTGGTGAGTCTGTGGGTCTCTGTGTGGTGAGTCTGTGGGTCTCTGTGTGGTGAGTCTGTGGGTCTCTGTGTGGTGAGTCTGTGGGTCTCTGTGTGGTGAGTCTGTGGGTCTCTGTGTGGTGAGTCTATGTGTCTCTGTGGTGAGTCTGTGGGTCTCTGTGTGGTGAGTCTGTGGGTCTCTGTGTGGTGAGTCTGTGGGTCTCTGTGTGGTGAGTCTGTGGGTCTCTGTGTGGTGAGTCTGTGGGTCTCTGTGTGGTGAGTCTGTGGGTCTCTGTGTGAGTCTGTGGGTCTCTGTGTGAGTCTATGGGTCTCTGTGTGATGTGTCTGTGAGTCTCTGTGTGAGTCTATGGGTCTCTGTGTGAGTCTGTGGGTCTCTATGTGAGTCTGTGGGTCTCTGTGTGAGTCTGTGGGTCTCTGTGTGAGTCTGTGGGTCTCTGTGTGGTGAGTCTATGGGTCTATGTGTGAGTCTATGGTTCTCTGTGTGAGTCTATGGGTCTCTGTGTAAGTCTCTGGGTCTCTGTGTGAGTGTGGATCTCTGTGTGAGTTTGTGTGTGAGTCTCTGGGTCTCTGTGTTAGTCTATGAGTGTCTGTGTAAGTCTATGTGTCTCAGTGTGTGTATATGGGTCTCTGTGTGAGTCTATGGGTCTCTGTGTGAGTCTGTGGGTCTCTGTGTGAGTCCTCTCGGCAAACATCTGTCTTGCTTCTCCTCGTGTTGCTCCCCCTTCAAATCCTCCCCTCCTCCCTCCCCCTCCACATTCCACCTCCTGTGTTCCGTGGAGGGATAACCACTCAGTGTCTCCCTCCGCTCCTCATTCTCCAATCTCCTGTCTCTCTCTCTCACTTCCCTCCTGAAGCTTCCCTCGTCAACTCCTGCCACCACCACCCCCCAAGATCTCCTCCTGCTTCACCTGGTGGCATCTCTGCTGTGGTTCCACAACATTCCTCTACACTGTGAGATCTATTTTAGCAGTGGCAAATATAGTAGTAGGTTTTTACCCTTTTAAACTGGGTACAAAACTGACACCTTTATTCAAGGCATCATGTTTGCAATGACCACAACACAAGTAGTCAACAAAGCAAACAAAAAGAAGCAACTCTGATAATGATAATAATATGCACTGTCCTACCTCCCCCCTGTGCACGAGCTACTTTGCATCGTTCAAAACACACGTCATGTATACTACAATGTACTGTTTACAGTGTTTTGTTGATTTCGAAAAATTGCTTTGCTTTAAGTTGTTTTGATATTCGTCCCACCTTTCAGGAACGCATCCCCGACGTAGTCCGGGGTATTACCGCGACTTGCCAGGTGGTAATGGGGCTTAGTGCAATAGAATCACTATTGGAGGGCTCGCTTTTCACATCTCGGACATGGACAGCCCATCCTTCCAGTGTCAATAAAATAAGTACTGCTTTGGATCAGTGGCTGTCCTGTCTAGTGATTGACCTCGCACAAAGGGGATGTAGAATTTCCACCACTGGCCGAGGACCACAAACATGAGCCACCACCCCTTGCCCATTTGAACAGAGAAGCACATGACATGTATTCATGGTAATTGTTGACAATACAAGTTAACAGTTATTGGGCAGTAGGTGCATATGCAAAACGTCATGTCAAGGCATGCATGACGGCTTGTCCCACTGGTATAAAGTGTCGTCAAAATGCTTGTGGTAACGATGTGCTATTGTAAGATTGGTGAAAAGTTAATACATATATTAACATATTTTTTGTCTACAAACATTTCACAGCAAGCGACATTGTTATCATGCAATAAGCATGCAAATGTAGATGGATAGTGCGTTTCCTTTGAGCCATGTACTCCCAACGATGATGACAAAAGTACATTCATTATCAATAATCCAGCCAGGGTAGTTATTCCGCAGCGGAATTAGAATATATTTTCAAAACAATGGATTGAAATATTAAGCATGATAAATGCATTTAACCACCGATATAAATTGACTTCGCAAAGTGATGAAATAAAAAAGCAGCAATGTGAGGATCAAATATTAACAAAAGATACTTTTATTATCACATTGAAGCATAGCAAATGAACCACTCCCATCACCCCTGCTCCTTCACACGTGGAACAAGCTGAAGTATGTTGAACTTCTTTTGCACCGTACGTAGCCAACCGTGTTAATCGGAGGTACGGGGGAGGACAACGAACTACAGTATATCCAAAACGCAGTTCTCTTTAATTATCAATAAACCTTTGATTTAAAGCTTTCGTGACTGCAGGGATTCATATTCTTATTGTTTCCCTTCTACGTGACTTTACCGAAAGAACCAAGAATATCAATAAACGGCAGACATTAAACTTTTGTCAAATGTTTATTTTACATGGTAAGACCCACTAAGCGATGTGGCTCTTTTTTTGCATAAGCAACCTGGCCACAAATGATTGCTCAACGAAGTGGCATATGTATACATTTAAAGCAGCCAAATAATAAAACGCATGTTTCGAAATGTGGAGAGGACCCAGAGAAAAATCCACGTGGCCACGGGGAGAGACACATGCAATACTTAAAATATACAGCAGCAGGCGTCAGGCTCGGGATCGAACCCACGGCCTCCTGCATACCACGAGTTAACATCTATAATGCAGCGGCCGCAATAACCCGGCCCTGAAGCATAGCTGTCAACCCATACGGTTTACCCGCACTCTGGTACGGGGACATTTGAGTTTTCAGGTCCATACGGCGTACAGCCGTTTCAATACGGACAAAACATGTTTTGTGTGTGCTTCTCCCTTGTGATGGGACTTTGTAGGATGAACGTTGAGATGTATAAGGGCACGGGTGGACAATAAGGTCTGAATTGGTCTGCAATAAGGTAGGCACTGTTAAGGGGGTGACAGGTTTGCTGAAGGGGAAACCCTTTCTTTTTACTGCGATTTTATTTGCTCGTGCACCACTGCAATGCAGTTTGACTATAGATGAGTGAGTCTGCACATGTGGTTTATATTTTCTTGAGATGCTAACAGACTGTCAAATGTACTCAAATGGGAGATCGTTTGGGCAGGCAGCAACAGAACCAACACTTCCCAGACCATAAATGATGAATACCACTGTATTGGCATTTTAAAAAGGTACGTATTTACAAAAACAAATATGATATGTGCCTCATGGCATTGTGGCCAAACTTTAACAACCATCAATTTGATTGACAGCCGTAAAAACCGCCATTGTTATTTACTCTTCAAGTGTAGGCTAGAGAATGTAAAGATGAGGGATGGTCAAAATGATTCACAGATTGAAAACAAGCACCAGCCCATGAGTCCTGTTTAAGTGCTGCATTTGTATATGTGTAGTAGGTTCAAAGAGACTTGGACGACGTAGTCGGAGGCACACTTATTTATTAAACGTTCCACTCTATGCAGGCCAAGGTATACAACACTCGAAGGGGTGACGGCCCCTTCACCGTCTCACAGGGAGACCCCACTAACACTATCCCGGCTAGCCTACTCCCAGCTCCTCCACCCGAGAGCTAGGGGAGGCTAGCTGATCCCGCTCTGGCCAAGCTGGGATCACGGCACCCTGAGTCCCCAGACCGGCTCTTACAAGAGCATCGGCTCTGGGCTCTGGGGGCCACGCCACTGGCTTGCCCTGGTCGCTCCTTAGAAGCACGGCGAGCCAGGGGAGTCCCAGGGCCTATCTAGCCGGTCTTCTCTCTTCGCTGGTTTAAGCTGAACACTGAACCCCGAGCCCACCGGCTCACCGCCTTATATAGCAACTCCCCCCCGAGGGGTGGGGCCGTGGGGGATCACAGCGCCATTACAGCCCCCCAGGCTGAACGGTGCGGGAGGGGCGAGGGGGGCGGGGCGAGGGGGGTGAGGGGGGCGGGGTTTGGGGGTGAACTCAAGTCACCCGACAGACGTTGAGCGCAATTCTTTGTTTATTTCGGTAAAGTCGCGTAGATAGGGAACACAATATTAATAAGAAAATAAGAAAATATAAGAATTTAATAAAATACAAAAAAAGGAATTAACAAATAAATAAATAATACCCCGTTGACAGGAAGAGGGAAAAAAATCCCCTCCCCCACAATTTGGCGCCCTTTGCACGACGCGACTCAGTGAGCAGCTCAGTTCTAACGGCGTGAACACGCGGGACGCATCGTGGGTGGTGATCACCACCAACAACAACATTATCAACAACAACAACATCAACAACATTAACTACATCATCAACATCAACAACATCAACAACATCATCACCACCAACAACACCACCAACAACACCACCATCATCAACACAATAACCATCATCACCACCACCACCATCACCACCACCACCATCACCACCATCATCACCACCACCACCATCACCACCACCATCACCACCATCACCATCATCACCACCATCACCACCATCACCACCAGCATCACCACCACCATCACCATCATCACCACCATCACCACCACCATCACCACCAGCATCACCATCACCACCATCACCACCATCACCATCATCACCACCATCACCACCACCATCACCACCAGCATCACCATCACCACCACCACCACCATCATCATCACCACCACCATCACTACCATCACCACCACCATCACCACCATGACCCCCCCTCCTCCTGCCCGGCCCCACCCTCCCTCTCGTCGTCTCCCGCAGCTAGAGCCGGCGGCGGCTACGAGCAGCAGCAGCAGGAGCAGCAGCATCATCATCAGCAGCATCATCATCAGCAGCATCATCAGCAGCATCATCATCAGCAGCATCATCAGCAGCATCATCAGCAGCATCATCAGCATCATCATCAGCAGCATCATCATCAGCAGCATCAGCAGCAGCATCATCATCATGCCCACGTGGACGCTGTGCTTGGGCAGCAGGACGAGCTTGATCTCCATGGCCGGCATCCGCTACGAGGGCACCCTGAGCGGGGTCAACTCGGACGACTGCACCGTCGCCTTGGCCAAAGGTCACGCACGGGGGGTGGGGGGGTCACGGGTCAAAGGGGGTGAGGGTTTAAACAGCAGGACGGCTGCTTGCATTGTGGCCGAAACGTCGTGAGAAATTTTATTATGTTTAATTTTATTATTTTATTACTTCCCTTCTACGTGACTTTACCGAAAGAACCAAGAAGATGAATCCCTGCAGTCACGAAAGCTTTACATCGAAAAAAGTCAGTGACTGCTTTAGTGTTAAAATACGGTGCTGTATTTTTAGGATAGTGTGTTTACAATATCATTTTACGTAGATATCCACATTCACTTAATTTTTTCTTCCGCAAGTTTTTATTGAAAATGCAACAATATTTGACATCATCTCAAAAACCCGACGTGATGGACAAAAACCGACGCCAGGGTTGGGATGAAAAGCGCGACCTCCGATAGACACCAGGCGAGGTGGTTCACTTCTCACCACGGTGTCGCCCACACACCCACCACCACCACGGCACCGTTAGCGGCGTTAGCGTCGTCTTTGTGCGTGCGCAGTGCGTGTGTGCGGCACGGAGGGTCGCCCCGCCGAGCGCGCCGTCGCCCCTCGCGAGGAGATCTACGACTACATCATCTTCCGTGCCAGCGAGATCAAGGACCTGGCGGAGTTGGGGTGCCCGCTCTCCGCTCTGCACCCCCACCTGGCCGTCGTGCAGGTGAGAGGGGGGCAGCCGCTCTCTTCGCCGCCAAACTGGTTGGTTACTTTAGCGGGCAGGACCCCACCGAGATATTTAACTCTGATCATTGGTTGTTTACCCTGTAATCTGGCAACAAAACTGACACCTTTTTTTACAAGGAGTCGTGTTTGCATTGACCACAATAACTGCGGTCGGAATGCAAACAAAAAACATAACTGATGATGTGCACTGTGCTTGAAGTTGATTGGTCCATACCCGAGACAGCTTTCCTTAGAGCCTAGTCTCACATGGAGTTGGTCCAGATGACGACAAAAGGCGCACAACTCAAGGACAATGCACCATCAGAGTATGAGAGCTCGGGGTAAGCATTTACACCATTGGAACCTCATTTGCCAGTATAAAAATATGATAATTGGTTTTTTACCCTTCTATCTGGCAACAAAACTGACACCTTTTTTTACAAGGAGTCATGTTTGCATAGACCACAATACCTGCAGTTGGAATGCAAACAAAAACATAACTCTGATAATGTGCACTGTCCTTGAAGTTGATTGGTCCACACCCGAGACAGCTTTCCTTAGAGGCCAGTCTCACATGGTGTTGGACCAGATGACGCCAAAAGGCGCACAACTCAAAACATGACTCCTTGTAAAAAAGGTGTCAGTTTTGTTGCCAGATAAAAGGATAAAAAAAACAATTATCATATTTGTTGTTACTGGACACGCTACGATTGATCCCGTCGCTGCGTGACCACCCACCCTCGCCCCCGTCCAGTCCTCCTCGCCACCACGGGGCGCCCACCCCAGCGGGACACGCAGCACGGAGCCCGCGGCGGCCACGGGAGCGGCACGCGCGGAGCCCGCCGGCTCGTGCGGGACACGGCGGACGGGCGGCGGCCTGCACACGGAGGAGCCACAGGTACGGCGGCGCGGTAAACGCTGGGGATGCAAAGGTGGCCGGGCGTTGTACCGCCCGCCCGCCCCCCCCTCTTGCAGCCAGCAGCCTTTGCAGGTGCTCGCTAACGGAGCTTATCCTGACGTCGTACGGAAATCCGATGTTTTTTATTTAAATCCTTTATATTAAGTTCACTTGCTTGCGCGCTTAGGACCGTGCAAATCTTTCGGTCGTTTTTTAACCCACTTCCCGTGATGCAATCGAGCTGACATTTTGCACACAGACTCGTTGTGCGTGACAATTAATGTTCGTGAAATTTTTTTCCAAAATTTTACACTTTTTAGGACAAAAATATATTTAATTACCAATTGCTTAATGCTGCCATGCAATCATCTGACCCATAGGTGGCAGCCATCTCAAGCCAGAGGACGAGAGGACTCTAGCCGCCACGCATATAAAGGATTTATAGTGAAAAACTTAGTTTTACGGGTTATACTTGTTTAAATCCTTTATATTAAGTTCGCTTGCTTGCTTGCGCGCTTACGATCGTGCAAATCTTTGGTCGTTTTTAACCCACTTCCCGTGATCCGATCGAGCTGACATTTTGCACACAGACTCGTTGTGCGTGACAATTTATTTTCGTGAAAACATTTTTTCTAAATTTTTACACTTTTTAGGTAAAAAAAAATTTCATATTTAATTTAAAATACCACTGTGATAAAAATGAAACTCTTACTCAAGAAAAACAGAAATGAATAAAAAATAAAACCGATGCCACGCATATAAAGATTTATAGTGAAAAACACACGCGCGCACACACACGCACACGCACTCACACACACTCACACACACGCACTCACACACACACACGCACACTCACACACACACTCACACACACGCACACACACACTCACACACGCACACACACACTCAAACACACACTCACACACACACGCACACGCACACGCACACACGCACACACTCACACACACACACACACACTCACACACACACTCACACATCACACTCACACACACTCACACACACTCACACACTCACTCACACGCAGCTGCACTATCTCCCACAGCGCGAGGAAGAGCGCCACGGTGGAGCGGGGGGTGCAGACGTCCCCCCAGCGTCAGCAGCGACGGTGTCGGAGCACGAAGCGGATTGCCGCCCAGACTCCCCGTGGGGCCCCGGTGCGTTGAGTTGGACGCGGAGTTTGACTTTGCGAGCGCCAACGCGAAGCTGGACCGCGAGGCGCTGGACAGGGAGTTCCGGGGCAGGAACGCCAAGCGGAGAGAAGGTGGGGCACTCGCCGAACAACTCACTTCCTCCTCTGCTGCTGTGTCGGCAAAATAGAAATCTTGTCACTCTTATTATTCTTAGGTTTTTCCGGTAAAGTCACGTAGGTAAAAAATTAAAATTAATAAAAGTAAAATAAAATAAAAATCACGACGTTTCGATTAATTTTAATTTTGCTGCTGTATCGTCAAAATAGAAATCTTGTCACTCAATTTTTAGAAACTTCCCAATGTGGTACCCACTGCAAACTTGGTAAAGCTGCGTCATACTGGGGTGGGGGCACTCACTCACTCACACGCTGCCGCCACTCAACAACTCACTTCGTCCTCCGCTGCCGTATCGTCACAATAGAAATCTTAGTAGTAGGTTTTTACCCTTTTAAACTGGTACAAAACTGACACCTTTATTCAAGGCATCATGTTTGCAATAACCACAACACAAGTAGTCAAAAAAGCTAACAAAAAGAAGCAACTCTGATGATAATAATATGCACTGTCCTGTCATTATCAGAGTTGCTTCTTTTGCTTTGCTTTTTTGACTACTTGTGTTGTGGTTATTGCAAACATGATGCCTTGAATAAAGGTGTCAGTTTTGTACCAGTTTAAAAGGGTAAAAACCTACTACTATATTTTGCCACTGGTAAAAGAGATCTCATAAATAGAAATCTTGTCACTCAATTTTGACACACTTCCCAATGTGGTACCGACTGCAAACTTGTCATCATCACGGTGGCTATGAGATGTTAACTACCTCGCCTGGTGTGCAGGAGGGCGTGGGTTCGATCCCAACCCTGACGATGCCTGCTGCTGTATATTTGGAGTTTGTGTGTTTCTCTCATCATTCATCATCACGGTGGCTAGGAGATGTTGACTAACTAAATTACCTTAAAACCGTTGGAATACCTTATGCCAGAAAAAGTGTGTTGACCATCTTCTTGGTTCTTTCGGTAAAGACATCACGTAGAAGGGAAGTATTAAAATAATAAAAATAAAACATAAAATAATTCTCACGACGTTTCGGCCACAACGCAAGCAGCCGTCCTCAGGCGAAGACCAGGTCTGTTGAGGAGACAGCGTCTGAATGTGTGTTGACCAGTGGAGTCTGGGTTGGGTGGGGGGGGGCGGATCTTTGTGTGTTTAATTGTCCAGGCCACCCCCTCACTTCTGCCGTTGTGTCTCCCCTTGAGCAGCGGACAAGCTGAGGGGTCCCCGCACGAGCTCCCCCGTCTTCCTGGACGGCTGCTTCTACGACAAAACCAGGAGCTTTTTTGACAACATTTCCAAAGACGGCGGCAGGTAATGTCCGTCTCTGCCGCTCGCTCGTGGTGTGTGTGTGTTCTTGTTGGATCTCCTCGCCTTCAAGTGCAACGCCTGGGGGAGGCGATGGGGGAGGTGGCAGTACAGCAAGCGGGCTCCGTCTCCGTCTGTGCGGAGATGGTGTTGCTGTTCCCCCCCACCCCCCCACCTCGTGTATAGAAACTCACAAACGGAGTTGGCCTAACCATCCCATATAGGATGACAGAGCTTGGGCAAATTGTTTGTGCCGTTCCTGGCACATCTGGAAACTTTGGGCGTCGCAAAAATGTGTGACGTTAACTTGAATCGGCGCGCCCAAAAAAAAAATGCACGCCGCGTGAATTGCGTAGTTGCACTTGATTCGGAAAAAATCCCAGCCCCGAGAATAAGAGAAAGACGTGCAACTGTTTGACTGGGCACCAGACGAACATTTGTCTAGACGCAGGATGGCGTGGAGCCGTGCAGAGACCTCTCTGATGTCAGGTTTAGACCATTGGAACATCATTTGTCAGCAGTAGCAGAATATGATCATTGTTTTTTTACCCTTTTATCTGTCAACAAAACTGACACCTTTTTTACGAGGAGTCGTGTTTGCATTGACCACAATACCTGCGGTCAGAATGCAAAAAAAAAACATAACTCTGATAATATATGCACTGTCCTTGAAGTTGATTGGTCCATACCCGAGACAGCTTTCCTTAGAGCCTGGTCTCACATGGGTTGGAACAGATGACGCATTACGGCTGCAGGTATTGTGGTCTATGCAAACATGACTCCTTGTAATAAAGGTGTCAGTTTTGTTGCCAGATAAAAGGGTAAAAAAACAATTATAATATTTTTTGCTGGCAAATGAGGTTCCAATGGTAGCCGTTTGCGACCCTGGTGCGGCCGGGTACGGGTAGGCCGTGAGTCACTGGTGAGTCACCCTTTGTCACTCATTCCGGGTAGGGTACGGGTAGGGTACGGGTAGGGTATGGGTACGGGTAGGGTACGGGTACCCGTTTGCGACCCTGGTGCGGCCGGGTACGGGTAAGAAATCAAAACCCGTCTGCGACCTCTGACCAGCCGTGCTCACCCCCCACCCCCGCCCCTCCCCCCTCCTCCTCCTCCCGCCAGGAACTGCCGCGTGACGTTGGCGGAGCAGCGGCGCCTGAATGTGGCGACGTTCGGGGCGGACCTCTCCACGTCGCTCGCTCGCCGCTCCCGCCGACGCGGGGCCCTGTGGGGGGGGACGGGCGGCGTGCGCGCCCAAAGCCGCCGGTGGGGGGGGCGGGCAGTCTCCTCCTCCGGCCGAGGTGCAGCCTAGACAGGTGACGACCGTGGTGACGGTGACAGCAGCTCAGCTTATTGGAGAGTATATTTAGTATATTGATGATTCTGATGTAGTTTATAATTACGGTCGCGCCCAAAGCCGCCGGGGGGGGGGGGGGGCAGCCTCCTCCTGCTCCTCCGGCCGAGGTGCAGCCTAGACAGGTGACGACCGGTGACGGTGACAGCAGCTCAGCTTATTGGAGACTATATTTAGTATATTGATGATACTGATGTAGTTTATAATTACGGTCGCGCCCAAAGCCGCCGGGGGGGGGAGGGGGGGGCAGCCTCCTCCTCCTCCGCCGGCCGAGGTCCAGCCTAGACAGGTGACGACCGCGGTGACGGTGACAGTAGCTCGGCTTATACTGGTATGAACAAAGTGGACCAGCCTACAATAGATTATATCGTCCGTCCGTCCGATGTCCGATTAGGTGTAGCAACATCGCCCCCTACTGCAAACACTTGGCAGGACCCTACAAAAACCTTTAGACTCAGTGAGGCTTTCCTGGCTAAACAAGTGTCACATTCCCTTATAATTCCCTGAGATAGTTTTTAATTAAAAAATTAAATTAAAAATTAACTCACAGCGGCCTAAAGCCTACAGCTAGGCCTAAAGCCTAAAACTAGGCCTCAAACTCTCCCTTCGTATCGTATTTGTTTGCTCCTACCAGCCCACCCCGCAGGGACCTGTTTGGAGAGTATATTTAGTATATTGATGACACTGATGTAGTTTAAATTTACGTTTTTTTACGTGGTGGCTTAGCTGCTGCAGCTACCGTACTATTAACATTCCTTCCCTTTCTAGATTTGAAGCTTTCGTGACTGCGAGGATTCATATTGTTAGGTTTTTTCGGTAAAGTCACGTATGTAAAAAAATTAAAATTAATAAAAGTAAAATAAAATAAAAATCACGACGTTTCGGAGGCAACACAAGCTTCCGTCTTCAGGTGGAACCGTCACAGCCACGACAGCTGTATCAAGTAAATGAGAGATTACATTTACGAGATTACATTTACTTGATACAGCTGTCGTGGCTGTGACGGTTCCACCTGAAGACGGAAGCTTGTGTTGCCTCCGAAACGTCGTGATTTTTATTTTATAATTTTAATTTTTTTACCTACGCGACTTTACCGAAAAAACCTAAGAATATGATTCCTTCCCTTTATTAATGCTACCCCTACTCCCTCCCTTCGATGCTGCTAATCCTGCATAATATGACTTTGAAACCCCCCCGCCCACCTCCTACACATTCCACAAGTAGTGACTAATCCCATATCGGAATTTTCCACAAATAAACTACATTCCTCTGTTGATATGTGATATGCAAATTACTTTGTCAAGGCGCTCTCCTCTAACCCAGCTTAAATATATGCTGCCAAGCCTGGCGGTGTTCATTCAGACGCTGTCTTCCCGGCAGGTGAGGGCGGCTCTCTGCAACACGATAACGGAAGTCTGTTGATGTTGCTTGTGAGGTTCTCCCCGTGAGAACACGCTGCTCCGTGGAGGATCAGAGAGAGACCATTTCATGGGGTATGCCGATAGCATAATAAGTATAACCCGTAAAAACAAAGTTTTTCACTATAAATCCTTTATATGCGTGGCGGCTAGAGTCCTCTCGTCCTCTGGCTTGAGATGGCTGCCACCTATGGGTCAGATGATTGTCTGCCAGTATTAAGCAATTGGTAATTAAATATTTAATTTGTTTTCCCTAAACAGTGTAAAATTTTGGAAAAAATTTTCAAAACATTAATTGTCTCGCACAACGAGTCTGTGTGCAAAATGTCAGCTCGATTGGATCACGGGAAGTGGGTTAAAAAACGACCGAAAGATTTGCACGGTCGTAAGCAAGCAAGCAAGCACGCAAGCACGCAAGCAAGCAAGCATACTTAATATAAAGGATTTAAAAATGAGATGTGATAGAGCAAATCTTGAGATCAGATTTGGAAATCGGCACCCTGAAATTAGTCCAGAACAACTGCAAAAGTCCAGGCCAGAACTACATGTTGTTATTTTGTTTGTTGACCAGTGCGATACAATTGCGTATTACATCGTGAACAACTCTTCTAAATCAACGAGCGCTCACACAGCTGCGTGGGTCTCACCCGGTGAGATAAAGATGTGGAGGAGTTTGTTTCAAACGGCAGTCGCTTGTCAACGCTCTCGTGCCCCACGTTAGAGATTGGATGGCGCGGAGAAATGTCGGCCACAATCGGCAATTCTCCAAGTGACAATCCAGCCCTTTGCGGGGTTTGACCACGATCTGTCGTGTTGCTTCTTGACGTCGCTAATGCCGCTCACTGCTGCTGCTGCTGCTGTTGTTGTTGCAGGTTGCAGAGAACCACAGCTCCCACCCAGAGCGTACACATATTGGGGGTTTGTTTGATTTGAAAAAAAAAATGTTGTTGGGTCTGAAGAAACGTTACGTTAAGGACTGCATGTGGGTTTCGATTTAAAGATTCTTTCGTGACTGCAGGGATTCATCTTCTTGGTTCTTTCGGTAAAGTCACATAGAAGGGAAATAATAAAATAATAAAAACATAATAAAATACAATTCTCACGACGTTTCGGCCACAACGCAAGCAGCCATCCTCAGTGAAGAACAGGTCTGTCGGAAAGACAGCGTCTGTCTTTCCGACAGACCTGTTCTTCACCACAACGCAAGCAGCCGTCCTCAGGTGAAGAACAGGTGTGTCGGAAAGACAGCGTCTGAATGAACACACCAAGCTTGGCAGCAATATACACAGCAATATACGCTGCCAAACCTGGTGGTGTTTCATTCAGACGCTGTCTTTCCGACAGACCTGTTCTTCACCTGCGGACGGCTGCTTGCGTTGTGGCCGAAACGTGGTGAGAATTGTAATTTATGATGTTTTAGTATTTCCCTTCTACGTGACTTTACCGGAAGAACCAAAAAGTCTGCATGTGGGTTTTGTTAATTGATACGCGATTCTTGCAATGTTTATGGTGTGTACACAAGGTATACACCGCGTTTGGTTGAACACTTTAGACGTTTATAATTTTAAAGAAAGTTTTGAACTTTAGTCTAATGAGTGAAGGTAAAACATGTCTGTTAAGTCGGACTTTAAATTGTCTCCTGAAATGGGTGCTTTTGTGCGACCGGTCTTAATCTGAAATGAGCATGGACATGACAATTTAATTGAGTTGTGTTTGTATTTCACAAGGCAGCATTAAATGTTGCGGAATTTATATTGGCGCATTGGCCGTGGTGAAGTGTCTGGCGAAGATTAAAGTTGACTGGCTGTTGGCTTTAGAACATTGCTTCTTTGAATTTACTGCGTTGCTTTAGATTGCTAGTGTGTGTAACGGGTTCCGGAGACACTTGTAGAGGTAACTTCTTTATTACAATACAACACTCCAACAGGCCTGATACTCTGTTACAGCCTAGGTACACAGCCTAGGTACACAGCCTAGGTACACAGCCTAGATCAGGGGTCGGCAACCAAAATAACAAGAAGAGCCATTTCTTTCCAATTCGGTACAAAATTCAGTATTTCAAGAGCCGCAATGCATCTATGTACATACGTACATATCGTCAAGAAGCAGCCCGTAAAGAGCCACATGCGGCTCCGGAGCCATAGGTTGCCGACCCCTGGCCTAGATACTCTACTCTGGCTACGCTTTGGAACTCGCCCTCACAAGTTCGTAGAGTCGGGAGTTCCAGAGTCCCACCACTCGCTCTCACAACATCCCAGGGTCTTCAGATGGCTGGTCGTGGTCTTGGGTCTTGAGCTACGACTGGCCCTGATCGTCCAGGGAGCTCCCCTTTTATGCCCAGTCCCCAATGAGGGGTGGGGCCGTGTGCGCCCCCAGATATCCCACAGAGCACACACAGCCCCCCCCTTTGGCGGCGCCAAGGGGATTAAGCGCCTGGGAACCCAACGCCTGACGCCAAGAGACTTAAGCGCCTGGCCCACCCAGGGTCCCAGAGCCCCCAGCAGCCCCTCCCTTCTTATGTCACTACATTACCCCCCTCTACGTAGCCTCGAGCCGACCCGGCTGTCAAAAAAAAATACAATTGTACAATAAATTTGTTACCCATCAGAATGAGTGTGTGACAAATCAAGAAAAAAAACGAGAAGAAAGCGCCTCTCCCCCTCCTGTGGTCACGCGTATATAAAAAAAAATTCCAGGCCACCGATGCAGAACAACACTGTATAAACACATATATGCAGGATGAACGCACGCCCCAATCGCCCACTATACATGATGGCAAGGTGAGTGGCGTCGCGTTGGGACGAGAATTCGTGGCGGGGGTCATGAAAATCGTTTGAGTTTTGAGCGAGTCCGAGTGGCAGGTCCATCGGTCGCTACGGAGGCGGGAGGGGACCGACGACCCGCTGTTGCGCTTGTGTCCTGGGTGCTGATCCCGCGGGCAAGCTTGTTCCCGCTTGGTCGGCCGTGGCGGATTTCATTCCCAAGGCACCTGAGGGCGGGACAGCGGGACCTGCCCGAGAGTTAGAAGCAGCATCATCGCGGCGCGGCTCGTCAGACGTGTCGCGCTCTTGGCCCCGGAGAAGTGAAGGAGGTGTGTAGGGTTGAATGTAAGGTTTTAGACGTGACGGGTGCACGAACCAACGTCGCTTGCCATGCTGGATCCTGACACACTGCGGGCGGAGAACGCGAATAATAACAACCGGGCCTCTCCAAGGCTTAAGCAGTTTTGAGGAAGTAGCCAATGGTACCTGCGAGCAGTGGAGCCAGGCGCGGTCCCCTTCTACCCAAACGTGGCGGGACGTGCGGAGGTTCCGCAACCGCTCGTTGGCAAGCTGACGGGCTTCTGAGTTATTTTGAGCAGCCTCCCGGGCATCCACGAGACGACACACATTAGCACGGATGTGGTCGGCAATCTTAGCCTTAGGTGCGGGCTGTTTATGCGCAATTGTACGTCGATTTGGGGGCAAACCTCCCTACCATACATAAGATAGAATGGCGAGTACCCCGTGGCAGCATGGGGTGCCATTCTATAGGCGGCCAAGACACCAGGTATGTGGAGATCCCAATCAGTCTGTGACTCAGACACCTGGTGGCTTAGCATGGAGGTAAGTGTCCTATGTAATCGCTCGACCATACCGTCAGTCTGGGGGTGATATGGCGAGGTGCGAATTTTGTGTGTCCCTAGCAGGTTGCACACATCCCACAACAGGGTGGAAGATAAATTTTTCCCTTGGTCGGTCAGCAGGCGTTCGGGAGCACCCTTGTCCAGGACGTAGCCCTGGAAAAAGGCCTCCGTAATGGCTGCTGCAGACTGGTTGGGGAGTGGCCAGGCCATGGCCCATCGGGTAAAATATTCGACCCCAACCAAAAGGTACTTACTACCCCGAGGAGTAGCGGGAAACGGACCCAAAATATCCAATGCGACGATCTCATTGACCCGGGAAACGTTAATGGATTGGAGCGGCGGGCAGGATGGCCTAGCAGGTTTGGATGCGTCATCAAGGGGTAGCTGCCAAAACCCGAGAGGAGATCCAAGGTGGAGAAGTAATGCGCACCTGCTAAGGCATCGAGCGACTCGTCCATCCTGGGAAGCGGGTAGGCGTTGGCCACAGAAATCTTATTAAGTTTCCTGAAGTCAACACAAAGCGGAGGCTCCCGTCGTGCTTCTTAACAAGAACGATCGGCGCCCCCCATGGGCTATTTGATGGCGCAATGACATCGGCCGCCAACATATCGTTGACGGCCACCCGTACATGTTCATTTTCGGCCGGGCTCAACCGGAATGGGTTTTGACGAATTGGAGCGGCATCACCCATGTCGATGTGGTGGCTTAGCAATTTAGTGCAGCCAATGTCGAATTTGCTTTGACTGAAAACGTCGGCGAAATCGCTCAGCAGCGTGCGTAATTTAGCATGCTGTAATGGTGACAAATCGGCAGAAGTGGAGCAAAGCGCGTCGAGCCATCCTGTGTCAGGACCTGGCTTGGCAACGGAAGAGGACTCGCCCCCTACGTGACCCACGATCACATCTTCTGGCGGGGCTGGCGTCGCGTGAGCAAGCACCATTCCCTGACAGATAACGGCCGTTTCCAATCCCGCGTTAAGGACCTGGATAAAGGGGTCGTGGTCGCTTCGCACGAGCGTTTGTGCACACACAAGGTCCGACACCCGCTCAGCTGAACGCGAAGGCCCGATCACAGCACCCCCCATGAACGCGTCGTAATCAAGGGGTTTACGAAACCGGAGGGGAACTAACATCTGAGAGCCGGGAGGAATGTGAATTGTGCACGCCGCCAACGCCTGCACCGTCGTAGATGCGGAGTGCAACCTTGACGATGTCATTGTTTTCAGTAGAACTTTCGAGGAACACCTCCAGCGATTAAGGGGGGTGTTCTTGCGGATGCGATCGGCTAAGTTGAAGTTTAAACCGGCTAAATGCCACCTGCTTCGGAAATCCGTAAGGTACTTGGGCCACGTTGTCGACTCTTCGGGGATCTCCACCGATCCCGCGAAGACAAATTGTGTCAGTTCATGGCCGACGCCCACGTCGGTTACCGAGGTCCGCAGTTTCATTGGATTTGCTTCCTACTACCGCCGATTCGTTGAGCATTTCGCCACCATTGCCAAACCCTTGCATGCTCTGACAGCCAAAGGGGTCAGGTTTCGATGGGGGCCAGAGGAGGAGGCCGCGTTCTGCTCCCTTCGGGACGCCTTGGTGGGTGCCCCGCCCTTATGTTACCCTGATTTTACGAGACCCTTCTTGCTGGATACTGATGCTAGTAACACGGGCATTGGGGGGGTGCTCTCACAGGTCGTTGGGGGAGTCGAACGGGTGGTCGCCTATGGTAGCAGGGTTTTATCGCCAGCGGAACAGCGCTACTGCATGACCCGTCGCGAGTTGCTGGCTATTGTTTTTTTTGTACAGCAATTTAGACCTTATCTCTACGGCCGTCATTTTACGGTCCGGACGGACCACGCGACGCGTCAGTACGCATTAAGGGTCGCCCAACCCTCGGGCCAATTATCACGGTGGTTGGAGGTCCTCCAGGACTATCAATTTACGACCACTTGCCGTAAGGGGTTGCGCCACACCAACGCGGATGCCCTGTCGCGGTTGTCGCCTCGTCCCGAATGTGCGTGCTTGATGGGGTCGGCGCGCTGTAAACCGCCTGGTGCTGTACCCGAGGGTGAGTTGGTCGCGGCCGCGAATGCACCGTTGGTTGACGTTCCCGCTACTCTTGCGGGCGGGGACTCGCTACTTTCACTGTCTCTCGTTGAGTGGGGCCGATTCCAGATGGCTGACAGCTCCCTGCTCGCGTTGCGTCGCAGGGCGGGGGGTCCCGAGGAAGGTCAGAAGCGAGCTGGCTCCTGGTTGCTTAAGCAGGGCCTGCTAATGAGATGGGACAATATGTCCCGGCGGCGCACTCGTCGTGTCTTCCGCTATGCGGGGCAAAGTTGTTCTGGCCGCACACGAACGCCTCTTGCATCTGGGAGTAAACAAAACGCTCGCTTTGCTCCAGCTTGACTATTATTGGCCGGGGATGGGGAGCGATGTGGTTAATATACTGAAGGGTGTGTGGATTGTGCCAAACGGAAACCACCGCCCGTTGCGCCAAATCCACCGCTGCAGTCCATTCAGGTCTCGCGCACTAACGAGCTCGTTGCGCTGGATATTTTGGGGCCTTTCCAGTCACGCCTAGGGGTAACAAGTACCTGTTGGTTGGTGTGGAATACTTTACTCGATGGCCTATGGCGTGGCCACTCGCCAACCAGTCGGCGGCGGCCGTGGCGGACGCCTTTGTCCAGGGCTACGTCTTGGACAAAGGTGCTCCCGAACGCTTGCTGACCGACCAGGGGAAGAATTTTTCGAGCAAATTGCTGCAGGAGGTGTGCGACCTTTTGGGTACAAAAAAGGTGCGTACCTCCCCGTACCACCCACAGACTGACAGGATGGTGGAGCGACTCCACAGAACTTTAACTTCCATGTTGTGCCAGCAGGTGTGCGAGGCACAGGTTGACTGGGACTTGCAGGTCCCGGGGGTCCTCGCCGCGTACAGGATGGCCCCCCATGCAGCTACGGGATTTTCCCCATTTTATCTGATGTACGGTCGGGAGGCCGATCCGCCCATGGAGACTCAGCTGGGACTTTCCGTGCCACGGCCTAATTCCAAGTTGGCCGACCATATTAAATTTAACATTGCAAAACTGGCCGAGGCACGGGAGGCCGCACGGCTAAATTCAAGGTCTCGCCAAATCGCCAACGAGCGCTTGCGTGCACGGAAGGTGTCCGTGCACGATTGGAAACCGGGCGATAGGGCCTGGCTGCACTGCCCTCATGCACCTTTGGCTACGTCGCCTAAATTATTGAGGCCATGGCGGGGACCCGTGGAGGTCGTGCGGGTTGCACGCCCCCAGTGTGTTCAGATAAAATGGGGAAAGCGCCGTTGGTACGTTCACCCCTCCCGGCTGAAACCGTTCTCGCCACCATATGGCCTTCCTTTATGTCGTGAGGACCGAGCATGTGATGTGACCGACGACCCGGGGAGGGAAATGTCTCCGCCTGATCCTCACATGTTTTCGCCTGATCCGCTCCCAGGTGTCTCGGAACTGACGGCTGCCGACCACCGGCGACCGGATCCCCGCGGCACGGGCGGTTCTTCCAGGCCCGAACGGTGCCTTCCTGGGCTGCCGGAGCCACCGGACGGTCAACAGCGTCCCGTCCCGTACGACGGACCGGCCAGGCGGACTCGCGCTAGATTGCGCCACTTTTCCTGACCTAATAAATGAGGTGGAGGTGCGGGACGAGTTGGCCGGATCGTCTCGTCACGGCGTTCCCCGTCCGTTCGACCGCTCTATGTTCCGTTCAAGGAGCAAGCGGGAGGGGGATCGGGAGTCGAGGAGACACTGGACACGTCGGTCTTTTCAAAATAACTTTTATTGTGTTACTCGTCGGTTTGTACATAGTTCGTTGTTGTTACTGGTTAACGTCGTTGTTGTGTTGTGTTGTTGTGTTGCATTATGGTTATGTTACGGGGCACACTTGGGGAGTGGGGTTTTTTTTGGCAGCCGGGCCGGCTGCGAGCTATGTGGGAGGGGGTGATGTAGTGGTGATACGCGCTGGCAGTAGGGATCGTGTGGCAGCGCGTGGTGATTGGCTGTGTATTGGTGACGCGCGCTGACAGTGAGGGATCATGTGGCAGCGCGTGGTGATTGGTTATGTGGTGGTGACACGCGCTGGCAAAAGGGATCGTGTGGTAGCGCGTGGTGATTGGTCAACTAGAGTGGGTGCTCACATCGTGGTCCGCATAGGCTCCGTCTCCTCGGGAGCGGAGGACTATAAAAGGCGATGCGCGTGGGCGCTCAGGGAGTTGGTAACCAGTGAAGACGGAAGACGGAGGAGGAAGAGATAGGGCCCTGAGACCCCTAGCCCCGCTGTCCTTGTAAGGGCCGGGACCCTGTGTGGCTCAGAGGCGGGACCTTGGGACCCGCGGCCAGACGTCCTTGTGAGGGCCGGGCTGCGGGACCCAGTGGTCGTGATCCATACCCCAGCTGGGGTGGGTCTGGGAGTTCCCCTGGAAGCTACGGGGCTGGAGAGCCCGTGTGTGTGTAGCCGGGTGGAACGTGTAGCGTGAGCTGTAGTTGTCCCACGTGTTATTGTGGCTAGGGAAAGTGTTAATAAAGTGTGCTACCCGTCAAGTTGTCTCCCGCCGTAGTTTACAATATTACATATATATACCAGCTGTGAATGTGTTTTGCCCCTGCCCCCAATGTTTTTGTCCACAATTGATTCCATTGCAAGCAGCAAATGCTCCTCCACCAGTCAACTTGCCAGACTTGTACAATACGCCCCACCCCCCCCCAACCACCCCGTTCTCAGTACGGTTCAACTTCGGACCAAAAATTCATTATTGTACCCTGCACGACCGACAAGTTGAACAGGCGCAAGCGTGCGTGGTAACGTGGGGAAGATAGAACGATTACCAAAACAGTCATTTGGCCAGGGGCGGTTTCTTCATTAGGGCGATTGGGCGACGCACCACCAATGTCATTCAACCACAGAGTCACGCTAGCCGTCACTGTGCAGCCTCTGGATATAGTCCAATCAGCGTCATGTCACGTTCTGTGGAGTACCGCCTCTTTTGGGGCGATTTCACTCCGGCTGAGAATCGCCCCGAGTGGCCCCATAGACTTACATTCAAAGATGTTTTTTTTCGAACGGGGGCGCTCCAATGCATTATCTATGGCTTCCGGAAGGGCAAGCCCTAACGTGCTTACGTCATCATACGTGCTTACGTCATCATACGTAAGCACGTTTCATCCAACAATATAATTTATCGCTACCTAGTGGAATCTTTAAAAATAAACTTGAGTGGTTTGTTTTAATAGTGAGTATATAAACAAACAAGATGTATTGTAAGAGTCACTTTATTTTGCATTAATATTAAAGAAGTGAAGTTGCCTTTACATGCTTAAGCTGTTAATTTATTCATTGCATGGGTGGACCTTATCCTTATCAATCATCCAGACATTTGCCCCCCCTGAGAGATTTTGCAGGAGCCGCCACTGCATTTGGCACGCGACTTGTTCAACTGTGGCAACGTTTTGTTGCGTGAGATCGTGTAAACGTGTCGTACCCCCCCCACCTCCACCCGATACAGCCACACTTAGTAAGGTTGCTGTCACGTAAACAGAACGCGCCGATTTATTACAGGGGGTTCACGTTATTCGTAAAATTCGCCAATGAAAATCAAGCCGTCGCGTGGGAAAATGTGCCAATTTCGTTTTACGAAATCGATCACGTTGAAAAGCCAAAAAAATGAGAATTTTGGACCAGTTATCAATCGTAGCATTGGCCACGAAAGCCTATGCACATTAACACTCAGCATATATTAACACGCACACGGCTTAGCAAAATACATCTCACCAGAATGGATGCAAAAAGTATCGGCCCAAATTTAAACCGTCAATTGAAGTACAAAATGATAACAAAAAAACACACGAACTGATGATTTAAACGTGAAAAGAATGGCCACTTCAAAGCAAAACTATTCGTATGACCCTCAAAAACCTTCCAGTCTGCAAAACTCTGGTCGACTTTACCTACATCCTTAAACATCGCAACTTACCGACAATCACTTTCTCCGCAATTCTCAGCAATCTACGCCTCTTAGAAGCTGCTCTTTATACATACTGTACACTCCTCTCTGTTGTGACAGTTCTTGTCTACTCAATTAAGGTGTAAACGTTGCTTGGCTAGACGTCTTCCCGGACACCGATGATAGGGAAACAACCAACGAAATTCAGTGGCAAGCTAACAACAAGAGTAATGTCATACGAATTGTTCGTATAATCGTGAAATATATTTCGTGTACATTTTAACGTTAAGCAAGAGATTATACAAATTTTGATTTAAAGCTTTCGTGACTGCAGGGATTCATATTCTTGGTTTTTGGTAAAGTCACGTAGAAGGGAAATAATAAAACAACAATAATATTAAACAATACAATTCTCACGACGTTTCGACTGCAACACAAGCAATCATCCACAGCAAGAAAATGTGATAATTTCTTGCTGTGGTTTCAAAATAAAATTTGAAAATTTCCTGCTGTGGATTTCACACCTGATGACGATTGCTTGTGTCGTATGCTAGTATTTTATTTATTATTTTATCTTTATACGTGACTGGTAGGGTGTTGACTGTTATGTTATCCGACTCTCTGTTGTATTACATTTCTAAGTATACGAGATTTGTGTTTCTATTTCATTTATACCTGATGACGATTGCTTGTGTTGCAATCAAAACGTCGTAGTATGCTAGTATTTAATTTATTACTTTCTCTTTACACGTCACTTTACCAAAAGAACCAAAGAG